>NW_026593286.1:31992517-32029351 GCF_907164565.1 Psammomys obesus | reverse complement strand
CTGGGTGTGGCCCGGCGGCCCGGACGCGGAGGTCGCGGTCCTCGCCTCCCCTGGGCGGCTGGCGGGGAGAGCCGCGGAGCCCGCCGGCCCTGCTCCCCGCGGGCGCCCCCCTGCGCTCCGGCTCCGCGCCGCCCGAGCTGCCCGGCCGGAGCGGGGCGCCAGGTCCCGGGCACCCCGCACCCCTGGGCCGGCGGGATTCGGGTGCGCGCGGCGAGGGCGCGCAGGACGGGCGGAGCGGGTGCGGGGGCCGCGGGACTGAGTGGTGTCCTCGCCTCCTCTGGGCGGATGAGACCCCCCCACCCCCACCCCCCGGGCCCGCAGGCGGCGGGCGGACCGCAGCCCAGACCCAGGGTCGTTTCCGAGACGCGGAAACAACTTGACTTTTGGGTATCTAGGGAGATCGCCAGGCTCCTTGCTCGCTGCTGGGAGGCCCTGTTCACTGCAGACACCCGGGTGAAGGATCCCAGCCTTTACCCGGACCGGGATGCGACTGGAAACCTCCTATCATTTCCTTCCCATCCTTGCGAGCGTGGAGGCTTCCAGTGCGCCAGTGGGGTTGGCGTTTGTGAACTTGAAGAGATTTCGGCACTCAGCAGCCCTGGTTTTTAAGCAGGTGCCAAGGTTGTTGAGACCCGACACTCTTCATTGAAGATCCTTTCTGTACAGCATTTTGCTTTGAGTGCAGTACGATCTCTGTAGCGTAAGGCTAGTGAAAACCCTTGAACTTCAACCACAGTGCCGTTCCTTCCTTCCGTGGAATATATGTAATATTTCATTTGCTTATTTAAAATACTGAAGTATCTGCCTCCTTTACAGCGCCGCAGGTTTTAAGGGGGTGGAGAGAACACAGAAATTTTTGAATCTATGCAGAATCGTGTGGTCTTTATACCACCATTCTATCTTGTTTTAGAGGAACAATTCATTGCTACTCTGACTGTTTTCCAGAGAGTAAGCAGATGTGCAATATGGCAGAGGAAAGAAAGGACAGGAAGTCAGAAATAGAAGACTATTCAAGTAATAAAACCAATTATGTTGAAAGAACTCTTTTAAAAGTTGCCTTCTGGATAAAATATTTTATGAGCCTTGTGAAATTGTGTTACTTAACCAAAGAGCAGTGTGCTGTGTAGATGGGGGGCAGTCTTATCAAGTAAGTGTAGTGCTTAAAAAAAAGAAAAATCTCTATTTGGTGTTTTTTGGTTTTCCTTTTTTTAACCGGGAGTGGGGAAGGGGGATCAACTTTGAAAATGATTTTCTATTTGGACAAGGCAAATACTACTTCAGCCTCTAATTAGAGTTTCGAAATAAACTCAAGCTGGGTTAAAACCTTTTCTGTGGAGCAACAGAACAGAAAACATGTCAGATTCCATATGGCTTTAAACAGATACACACATACACACCACACACACACCACACACACACACACACACACAGAGAGAGAGAGAGAGAGAGAGAGAGAGAGAACACAGACTAGCGCCAAAAGATAATTTGCATAAAAATACAATTACTTGACTGCAGAGAATATTTAAAAGATTGGGGGGGAACACTGAACATCTGGGAAAGGGGTGTATTAATTGGCAATTTTTGTCTCTAATCTCTGAAATATTAAATGACTTCCTAGGAATCCATTTAGTTAATGTGCTTCTGTAAGCAGGCAGAGTGGCCAGGACTCCTTTTGTGTTTGTTTTGTGTGGGGAGCACCCCGAAGAATTCTTCCGTTGTTAGTTTTTTCTGCCCACACTAATTTCAAGTGGCCATTGTGGAGAGAGGTGGCTACTGGCCGCAGAGGCTACTTCACCACGTCAGCGGTGATCAGAGGAGCAAAGGCTTCAGCCACAGCGTGGCAGTATGGAAAGCACTGCCAGGTAGGTCACCTTCTACATGGGAATGGCAGTTAAGCCTTAGAGATGACTCATTTTCAATCCTTTTCAAAAAATCAGTCTCTTGGTCTACAATCAGAGGATGGCATCACTGTTAACAGTGAGCATTCACCAATTTTATTTTTTTCTGGAAGGGCAAAGGTGGCCTTCCCTTGAGGACCTTTAAACGACTACCATCTGCATCTTAGGAAATAAATCAGGACAAGAAGCTTCGGTCCCAGTTTTGATAACATGGAAAAAGTAGAGGGTTGCTTCTGCTAAGATTTAGGCTGCTGCCACCAGGCTTACCACATGACCAGACAGTACATTTCATATGTGTGTGGTAGGTGTTGCTTAGTCACTGCTCTGTGGTCTGGCTTCCCTGGTGATCGCCTCTAGTTGCTTGACTGTGGTAGTCTAATCTGTGGTGGCTCTAGTGTATATGCACAGAACAGTAGCTTCTGTAAGCACGGCACAGCGTGTCAGGGCATACACCACGTGGACAGCGCAAATGGTTTCGTGTGTGGAACGTAACTCGCCTAATTGGTTAATTCTACCACCGTTCCACCTTCAGGTGGGATCGTGCAATTAAAATAGGGTTTTCATTATTCAAACAGTTAAAAAACAGTAAACATTTATGAGAGAAAAACAAACCTTTTATTCCCTTTCCTCCTTTTGAAGTCTGCTGTTATGAAGGTGTTTTTTTTTTTCCCTTAACACATCAAAATGGCTAATTTAGAGTTGTGAAGCTTGTTATATAAATAGGCCATATGTTGAATTTCTACTGAGGTTTGTCCATTCAGTGTATTGTAGTAACGGTTAGGACCCCCTGAGTACCATAGCAGAGAAACATGATCTGTGTAGGCACATATCGACAATACGTGTAGCATTTCCAGTATGCTTATTTGCTAGCTTCTTCCCTTATTTTCTAATAAACACCTATTAAACATTATCTACTCTCCTATCTTAGCAGCTATTTAGCTGTACTACTGATAAGACTCCATTCCTGCTTATCTGCTTTCTTAACAGAAAGCTGTCCTACTCTCAAGCCAAAGGCTATAGGCGTGAGATCACATTTCCTCACAGCTTCTATGAAGCTTGTACCTTCGATGATGAAAGTTCCTTTTGTTTCTTAATACTTTATGGTTTCTCCAGATCACCTGATCTAGGAATCCCTTCTACCAGTTTTGGTTTTTTTTTTTTCCAAATAGGAAGCTGCATCAGATCTTGCTAACTTTTTCTTGTGACAATTCCTCCCAGTAGACAGCCCTGTGTTTCCTTTCCTTCATTCCTCCTCAGAGCCTCAGCCATCAGCCTTCGCTGCCTGCTGGTGATTTTTACAATCTTCCCTCTCCATCTCTCAGCTCCACACTCCATGCTTTCCCACCATACCAACCTCCTACAAATGTGCATCCCCCGAGAGGACTTCTCCAGGCGTATCCTGCAGGAAACCTGTCACCAGTGAGCTCTGGCTTAATTGGTTCGAAGCCACTGCTGTTCTCAGTGCAAGATGGTTCCCAAATGAGTATGATCTGACGAAGGGTTTTTCAGCTTTATGGGATGTGCATTCAGCAGAAACCATACTTTGAATTTTCATCCCTTCCCCAGGGTAAAGATAAGCAATGTGATACTCTCTTGGGATGCTACAGCGTCTAGTGAGCCATGACGTCAGGAGGGGAAACAACGGATGCACTATACATGTCTGACCTGCAGCCCCTGGGCCACATGTGATACAGGATAGCTATGAATGGGACCAACACAAAATTGTGACTTACTTAAAATGTTGAGATTTCTTTGTTTGCATGTTTTTCTTGTAACTTGCTTGCACAGTTCTCCAGCATGAATATTGTAGTTGAGAACATTCTCTTGCAATGTTGGAAGGCCGGGTACCTCTTCCTGTGTTGCCAGTGGCTTTCCATGTAAGTACCCAATACTCACATCGAAATTGAATTAAACACTTCATTATAAAATAGTCTCTTTGTCAGATGGTTTTGTCCAGCAATAAGCGAATATAAGTGTCCTGAGTGTGTTTAAGGTAAACAAGACCAAGCTCTGATGTTCAGCAGAGTAGGAGCTATATTTCTAACTCATTCAGGGTTTACTGGGAACCTGTGTCCAAAGTAAGCCAAACAACACCTACGGTTCAAACACTTTCCAGCCTTCCTGCTCTTCACTGGCATAAGGTCCAACCTCCCAGTCTGTTTTTCATGTATTTTATACTCTTGCCCAAATTGAACTCAACAGTTTTATTTCCTGCTTCTTTCCAACACAAACCTCTGCCCCTTTGCATGGCTCCTTCTGCCCTGCTCATTTTCATTTCTTCCATTTTTTTTAATGCCCTGTTTGTTGTTGTTGTTGCTGCTTTAAAGAAGGTTTTATCTGTTTCCCTCTGACACAACCAGTCTTCAGAGTCAAACCTTGGTCATGTTGCCTTCACTGGTTTCTTCTTCTGCCTTTCTGTCTGCATTTTTCTTAAGTTTAGACTTTTGCTTAGATTTCTCCTACACCGTTGTTCCTTGCTTCCCCAGGTAGATTGCAAGCTTCTTGAGGGCACCAGTATGCCTTCTGACTGAAACAGCTACACGCCATTTGGTATAGCAAGTGTTTGACAGGTGCACCTGTGGAGGTAATAAGCTAGAAGAGGATTGTCCTTAAATCTTGGGCTTCCGCAGCATCTCTGCTTTGCTCACAGGTGTGTGTCGGAGGCCTGACACAGTCTGACTTTTAGTCACAACCTCAATAAAGGTGTGTTAACATAGAAATTAATGCTGACATTGGGTGAAAGGGAAAAGCATTTGTAGTAGGCTTCTGTCACGGAGTTTTTCCTCACCTTTCTTGGGCGGTTTTGACCAGTGTCTCCATTCATCAGCTGTGAGGTTCTGAGGCCTTAGCATTCCCAGAGTTGAGATAATGATGGTGCCTGGCAGTTGTGACCTGGAATTGAGAAGGCTGAAGTTATTTTAAGGTGGGATGATAAGTTCCAGTAGTGAGCAAAAACTGCAAAGCTGTAGGCTTATGCGAGTATTTTATATGTAAAAAATAATCAGGTGAAAGTCATCAGTGACATAAAGACTCTGTTAATTGTCCTTAAAACTCCAGACTATAATATGGCAGCGCTGTCCAGTGGTTTCATCTAAAAGCAGCCCTGTAGAATGGTGGGAAACTCATCTGGGAATCCATCTGAGAATGAGGCAGAAGAGACCTTGCCAAGTCCATTAGGGTAATGGTCCTCAGCCCTCTTACTGCTATGACCCTTTAATACAGCCCCCCACGTCATAGTCATGGTGAACCCCCAACCATACAATTATTTTTGTTGCTACTTCACAGCTGTAGTTTTGCTACTGTTATGAATTGTAATGAAAATACCTGTTTCCCCATGGTCTTACGTGACCCCTGTGAAAGAGGTGTTCACTGCAAGGGGGCTGTGACCCACAGGTTGAGAACCACTGCATTAGAGTGTATTCAAAGCAGAGTCCAATTCCTTAAACTTATTTTAAAGACTTATTTTGCAGAAGGCGTCTTCTCTATGAAGAGTTTACTCTGGCAGAAGACAATGTGCATCACACAGATGGCAGTCCAAGGGAGCTCAGAGGGGACGTTGTGGAAATGACAGTTGTTTGGGCTGATTTTTTAAAGGAATTGGATACGATTTTAGTAGCTATTATTGGGAATATAATGGGGAGGGAAAGCGTCTGCATGGAATAGAAACTTGATTTCCAGGATTTAAAAAAAAAAAAAAAAATCCCCGACCACCAGCCCTCAGTTGTATCACCACTGATCGTAGGCTGAAAGCCATCTAGAGTTCCGGGCACTGCTCATCTGAGTGTTCAGTAATGGAACCCGAAATGTAATGTGCATAGATGCCTCCTATAATCATATATGATGATACGTGCTGAACTGACCACAAAATAAAGCACAGAATGAATCCTGTACACTGTGTGACCGACCGGCTGTGTCCCTGGTATGTACCCAGCTCACTCGGAAGGCCAAGAAGGGCCTCCTGTGGGATGAATGTCACAGAAGCTGACACTTGCCCAGAAGTGTAAGGAAGGAGCTCCCTCCGGTTGTGATCCCGAGCAGCCAGTGCGGGGATGACCCACCGTGTCTACTGGAGCTCTGGAGCTGCATAAGCAGGCTGCTGATAGAGAGCCCTCGGTTGATTCTGTACAACTGCCCTCACGGACCCCAAAACTAGGAGTGTTGGGGACCCAACCTGAGACTTGGGGTGGCAAGGAAAGTTGTACATTACGGATTGTTCTGTGTTGTGAGGTGGTAAACAGCCATCGCTAACCATGTATGCAAATGGACTTTATAGGGCAGGGTCTTGCTTAGTTACACATAGTATGTTCCTTTGTCCTCAGATAGTCCTGGGAGGCCATCGAGGCCCCATTTTACTGAAAAGCAAAACAGAAGGCTAGAAAAGTTGATAGCAGTCTATAAAGCATGCATTAAACCTAGGCAGTTTGAGGGCAGGAATCAGACACGCTCTGTGATGAAGAAAGGATACAAAAATATACATCGGCATTTAAAAGGCCAACTGCTTAATTCTCTGCAGCGAGCAACTGAATATAGCTACCACAGTTACCACTTACAAATCTGCTTATTTCGATTTGACAGTGAACTTGCAAGGTAGAGTTTATGTGCCCCTGGGGACAGGAACACTGGAGCTCAGGGAACTTACAGAACTTGACTGAAAAGTTGCTGTGTGTCGGATACTCTGCTTGGTGTCTGAACCTCCAAGCGCCTGGCTTTTTCTTCACAGTGCCATGGGAGTGGTGCAAAGTAGAACTGAAAACATGTGTCCATCAGTTCTCTCCAGGCGCTGACCACTGAAAGACTGCTAGCCACAGCAAGCCCCCCTCCGCTGGAACTATGGCTCTGCATATGACCAACAGGTGATGGTCAGGTGAATTCCATGGTGTGTGATAGTGTGTTGAAGCCATAGCTTCAGTGTTCCAGAAGCAGGAACAACAACAAACTAGTGGACTCTTTCTGTCTTCAACCTGATTGATGTATGATATGTAGAGAAAGGAAGAGGAAAACTGTTGATTACACTGAGGCCCCCTCATGTCTTCTCCAGCCTCGGAATCCTCGGCGCTCAGCCTCTGCGTCCTCTGGACATTTATCCTGTGGCTGCTCATGTGTCTTGCTTCTGCCTGCCACCCCTGTGCCAGTGATTCTTCAATCTGTGTGTTTAGTTGAGAACCTTTGCTAGTGTTATCTCGGGTACTGTCAGCTAAGCAAGTCCACGGTGAGATCCATCTGCAGGCCAGCATGGGCCCCCTTTCTGCCCCACGTAGTGAAGCCACTCCAACAAGTTTAAAACTATGCGTTGCCCTAGAAGCCTCCCTTCCTCATCTCCTATGTTTTCTTGATCACTGAGCCTTGATAGAAGCTAGGTGACCACCTTTTCAGATTACCCAGAATCTGCCCTCTCCTTTCCCTACAGTCATTCCCATTGCTGTGTTGGGTCAGGTCCTCAGTCCCTCTCCTGAGGTTTATTCTAGTCGCTCTGCCTTCTGTCTGGCTTGCTTTCAGTCTGTTCATCACGGTGCTGCTTTTTCTAAAAGGCCAATCTAATCATGGCTCTTCACTTAAAATCCAGCACACTGACCGTAGCTGAGCATAAAGTCTAAGCTCCCTAGCAGGGCACAAAAGCTCCTTTATGATTCAGGCCTCCCTTTCAGGTGTGCAGCCATCACCTCTAATGATCCTGGGCTCTGCTGTCTGCTTCCATCCACAGCAGTCTTACCAAAGGAAGTGCGTTGTTATGAGAAAGAGTCGATGGATGGGAGGGATGGGGACAGAGGACAGTACCATAATTCCGCTACCACTTATGGCTAGTGAGCACTTGAAACATGGTTAATTCAAAGGTTGAAGTGCTGGGAATGTAAAAGACTTTATGGGACAACGGAGTAGTTTTTAAAAAATATCTCATTAATATAAGTGTGTGTGTGTGTGTGTGTGTGTGTGTGTGTGTGTGTGCATTCATACCAGCGTGAATGTAGTCTAGAAGCTGACCTTGGATGTCTTTCTCAATTATTTTTCACCTTATTTTTTGAGACAGGATCTTTCACTAAACTTATAGCTTGATACCTGAGCTGTATTGGGTGTATTCTGTCTTCGCCTCCCCTGCTCAGGAATTACGTTTCTATGTACATTTCTGTGCCTGGCTTTTTTTTTTACATGGACACTGGAGATTGTATTCAATTTCTCACGTTTGTGCAGCAAGCATTTTGCTGAATGAGCCATCTCCTAATCCCCTCGTTAGTATGATTTTGATTACATTCTAAGATGGAAATATTTTGTATTAAATCCACTAATGAAAATAGATTATTAAAACTAACTTCACGTTATTTTAGCCTAGCTACTAGAAAATTTGAAATTGCCTGTGTGGGTTGCATTGTAATTTTATTAGACAACATCACTACAGAATATCTCTGCCTTCGTAGGAAATGTGACTGGTACAAGCTCCACCCATGAGCCTTTGGAATGATTATGTCAGCTCCGTTGTACAGAGAAGCAACGGTTGTTCGGTTTCTCAAATTCAGAGGTAGAAAAGTGCTTTAGGTAAGATTCGGAATTAGAGAGACAGATCCCGAACTGCACAGCCCAGGGTCTTACACACAGCATGGAAAGCACAAATCCATCTCTCTCCTAGGCCTCCCTGGTTACTCTAGGAGCGGAGCAGGAGCCCTGTGGTGTGAGAGAGGGGGTCCTCGAGCTAGACAAGAAGGGAATACAAGCACACTCCTGGACGACTCCTACTTGTGAGGTAGGAGGAGGGATGATGAGGGCCATGTCTGTGAGATCCATTATCCTGCTTGTGGTCCTCCCTGGTGGGTTACATCACAGCTTCCAACTCGTTAGCTCTTAAGATCCCGAGCCAGTTCGTGAATCAAGGGGTTTCGAGTCAATAGTGTGCATATTGTACAGTCACTGTGCACCAAAGAAAACTGTGCCAGAGGCTGGTAAGTGCTCTGCAGAACTCATAGCCAGATGCCGAAGGAAGCCTTCTGGGCATCAGTTGACCCGAGAGGCTTTGGGAGAAGGGAGTGTGGGCTATAGAGACGCAGCAGATAGTGTGCCGTGTTCTGGGAGATTTACAGAACCTCCTGTATTCACAGTGGGGAAAATGATGGGACTCTTTGTCGGGTTGGAGCAAGAGGAAAGAACTTTCTCAGGGAAACCAAGACAATGGAGAGACAATTCTCAGAGGACCAGATTCCTGGGAAAGTCTGGGACAGGCAATGAGAGGGATTTGCACTCTGTCCTGTAGAGCCCTACCGTTCGGGAAAGAACCAGCCCCTGCCTTGACTTCTCTGGAAGCACCTGTTTTGATCTGCTTTACCTGATGAACATTTATATGAGGTGTTGTCAAGAGGGAATGTTCCACTGGTAAAAATAAAAATGGGAAAGTCACACAGCTACAGAAAAATGGGCCGAGAGGAGAGTGAGTGTGCCCGTGTGCCTGTTTGTTCTCTGTTTACAGGCCCTGGGAGCAGCTGGGGACTTCTGCAGAGGGAATGCCACCCCACTCCCCAGCATCTGTACCTTAGTGACATCCGATCCAGTGGACAGTGCATTTTGGTCAGGAAATCATAACTCAGCCTTGTTCTTGAGCGGTCAGATTTTCAGTCTGTGTGCCAAGCTCTGCTTTGCCTCCCATAAGTGCAAGTCCCGCTTTGAGCCCTTGTGAGAGAATCCTAAATCCTCTGACTGAAGGTCCTGTTGTGTCTCTTCATACCAGTATTGTCTTGAGCTGCAGATCCTAGAGCTGAGTCTCTTACTTTCCCCCGGGTCTACCAATAATGGGCAAAACATTTAATAGGTTATTTGCAGAATGGAATGCTTTCCTTGCATGCTGGCTGCCTTACTTTTTTTTTTTTTTTTCTGGTTGTGGTTATAACAAAATACCTAAGGGGGCACACTGAAGGTTTATTCAGCTTGCAGCTTTGGAGGCTGAGCGCTCAAACAGCACAGCGCTGGCTTTGGCAGGGGTCCAGGGAAATGATGGCCGAAGAGCATGTGGGTATGAGGAAGGGAATCTGTCTGAGAACAGGAAGCCAGAGGAGACAAAAGGCCTAGAACCCATTCCAAGGCTGTGCTCCCAGTCACCGAGGACCTCCCAGGAGGCCTCACTACCCAACATTGTCTGCCCCACGACCAGGCTCCCAACACATGAACCTTTGGGAGATAAAAGTATATTGACACTTTATACCACTGAGTGTCCCCTCGTTCCAGATGCCTGACAAGTGACAGCCATGCAGGTGGCCCCTCCGCCGACCTCTAGGCCCCGTTTGTACTGTGTGTACAACTGGAAGGCAAGGGGAAGGCAGGTATGGCGTTTATGTTCACAGATGGTACAGCCGTGTGGAAGGCTGGGTGGAGAAGGACAGTGGCTGCCTTTGTTGTGTGATTTCAGAACCCACAGCCCTGAAATATCAACAGTCTACTTTCCTTAACACATGGAAAATCTACATTGCAAAACTCTGTCTTTTTTTCCTACGCTGGTGTGTTTTAAAGGCAAAAGAAGCCCCGGGTGGGCATTTGGAAGCTGAGGTTTGATACCTGATATGGGCTGGCTGTATGAGCTGGCTCAAGATATTTGATCTTCCCGAACTTCGGTTCTGTCATGCACGAGGCAAAATTAGCAATATCTGCTGTTACGTTATGATTTTGTAATGACTAAATAAGACACTGTAAAGTCCAGGCTCTCGCACTTGAGTGCTGTGGAAGGGCTGACGTAAGCCTACTAGACACGTGGTCCCTGTCTTGCACTGCTCTTCCCTGAGGCTTAGAAAAGACAATAAAAAGTCTGCATCAAGGAGCTCAAACTCTGCCCGTTCCGTGGTGAAGAAAGTACCAGGAGGAAGCTGCCTTTGCAGCTTAGTTCAGTCCAACTCTATCACCATTTGCGTCTGTGAAAATTCTGGAATTGTGGGCATAGCATGAAGCCACGGGGTGGGGAACGCCTGTTTACATCCTCTGCCAGGATAGCGTGACAGTAAGCAAAGCAGGCTTTTGAATCCTGGAATAGTCAGGTGCGCTGCCGTCAAAATAAACTCGAGGTTTTTCTTTGCTGATAAATTACAAACAAAGGAAGTCACTAAAATACCCTGAAAAGGAAGCTTCATGTAGAAATTAGAGACCGGGGAGTGTTCTTTATACCCATTTGGTTGGAACCATTCTTTGCTTAACTGTGGGTGTTGTGGAAGTTCTTTTGTTGGGAGCTTTGTTGCTTGCAGGGAAAGAAAAGCTTTCGAACATCAAAAGAGACCGATTTCGATTAGAGGCATTCTTGCTCCAGTGTAGGCTGACTTATGCACATTGTGCTGACTGCTAGGCACCTGACCAAGGGAACCTTGGGACTGACGTTCTGGAAACAGGAGTAGAGTCTGAGCAGATGTAATGCCATTTGTGATGGGCAGCTAGAGTGTGCGTGGCCCTGTGCTCACTGAACGGGAAACTGGGAGCTGCGAGGCCGACCACTGTCCTGCTTCAGACCTTTGTCCCTTTATGTCTCTGATGAGATCTGAGTGGTGGACGGCAGTCAGTACAGGGGTCTAACCTCCACAGTCCTGATGCAGTTGACTGTCTTACCGTAACTCCAGAACCTTGTATAGATACGGTGTCACTGAGTGTCCGTTGCCAGCCTGGAACGCCCTGTAGACCAGGGTGGCCTCAAACTCACAGAGATCAGCCTGCCTCTGCTTACCTGCTGGGATTGAAGTTATCCACCATCATGCCTGGCTAAGGTCTTTTAAAAAAATACTACTTAATGCTCAGTATCAACTCTTTTATTTCTCCATAGTCCATGAGCAAGAACTGTTTCAGTTGTGAAGGGTGACATCGACTCAGTTTTCCATGCAATACTAATTCTTAATTTCCAAACTTTTGATAGAGTTTCATCTTCTGGACTCTTCTGGATTGCGTTTCAAGCAGGTCTTCCCCACCCCCCATTGATTAAGGCACGGCATATTTAGAAAATGCTCATATAAAAGGTACTTGTAGCACCCACATGTAAGTTTCTAAGAAGAAATTAGAAAGATTGTGGATACCGTAGTTTGGTGTCAAATATAGGAATCCCATTTGAACCCACCCAGGAATGGGTACTTGACACGCTAATGATGCCAGGTGACACTAAGGACAGTTTGCAACGCTCCTAGGTCTGAGCTTGAATAGTGTTGGGACTTGCATTACTGTGAGCACACTGCTGTTTGGTGTAAGCACAGGTAGACGGAACATATCTATCTCTTAAGACCTCTTCTTCACAGTGCATTGAAATCTTCTCGGGCCCTTTCCCCATCTGTCTTGCAAAGGCATGGCATCCCCTCGCCATGCCGCAGAATGGGCTGGCGTCTTCCGAGAACTCTTGTGTTTGCTACTCAGACTCTCCTTTTCAGGGTGATAAGGTCCCAGTGTCAGCCAATACTTCTCATCCTGCTAACTCTCTTCCACCATGCTGTCCGTTTCTCCCAAGAGGCCATCTCTCCAGTTTGGATCTGAGATTCCGAGTGGCAGAAAACATACAACTACTTGTCTCTTTTGACCATGAGTGATCTTCATTAACCTAGTCAATGTCATGAAGGCCTCCTCTGTAAGCCAAGACCAGCCTATCTCCAGCTCATATATGAAGGCAAATAACACCCCCCCAGCCTTTTTCCTAACCCCTGCTACAACACCGGGACCCGTCCTCCGCCCAAGCAATCAATTCTAAATCAGAGGATTCAGTCAGAGGACTCCACATCTATCCTTAGGTTTTGTTGTTGTTATTGTTGTGTTTTGTTTTGTTTTTGTTAAGTTACTTTTTTCCCCCCCTTGTGTTCAAGACAATTTTGAAAGCTAGTTTTTAATTGTTTGTTATTGATGCTTTCATTAACTTCTCAAGTGCATGTGTGAGGTTGTGGTTTGGTTTGGTATGGACTGGGTTTTTTGCAGTTTGGGGAATGGATCCAGGGTTTCCCATATACTGGCAAGCACTCTGTCACCAAGTCACTCCCTGCCTTCACTCTGAACAGCTGGAGTCTGTGTCTTTCTGCAGCACGAGAATGTTGTCAGTTTTTAAAAATAAAAGCTGGCGCCATGATCTCACATTTACTTTGTGGTCAAAGAGAGTACGGCAAGGAAGTCTTAGCCCATTGCGTTACTTCTTCTCTTTAAAAAAAAAAAAAAATACTGAAAATTGCTTTCTAGCACATTATTCAGCTCATTCTTACAGAATCTTGTTCTTAAAACAAATCGCTGAAGGGACAGGAAATTACTCCCTTTGTGTCTCTCCAACATGTTGTTATGTTCACACCTCCTAGGAGAGACGGGACCAGGCTGAGACGTGTCCAAACAGTAAGCTGACACCTACCGACGTGCTCCTTCTGTGACAGGATCAGAGCATGGCTATGACAGAGAAATGTGTTGATGGCATGATGTCCATTATGGATGTTTTCCCCAAGCAGAATAGTCTGTTTTATTTGCAAACTCCTTTTTTTTTCTTCATTTTGCAAAAAAAAAAATAAATAAAAAAAAATAGTACTTGGACTTTTTAGATTAATGTCAAATATCTTTCCAGTAATGCACAGTGCTTTCATTATTGCTTTGTAATATTTATGCACAAAATGATTTTAATATGCTTTTCTTTTTGCCTTGAACTAGATGTAGAAAAGAGTACAAGGTTAGTAGTCATAAGAAACTCAAAACCATGTGGTTGAGGCATGAACTATTGCCTCGTTAAAAGAGTAGTGTTCATATTAATATTTTTGAAGTATTCTCACACATCTTCTCATGTGAAAAGGTTGTGGAAATATACATATTCATTAACCTTAGAAGCTATAGAAGTGGAAACAAGCAGGTTAAAACACAGCTTAAATTTTAGCACCTGGAGATTGTCACTGTTGAAGTTCGGTGTGTTTCCCTTCCGGATACACATTTTGGGGTGGTTGTGGGAATACATGGCATGCATGTGTTCTAAAGGAGCCTCGTGGAGGACACAGGAGGTCCGTGCTGAAGAACCAGTTTAGAATAGTAGTTAGAAGTGCTTTGGATCCTCAGGTATCTTGAGGTTCCTGGGTTCAGTCCCTAGGAACCCCATTCCCCAGGGTGTTTCAGTTCCAACACTTTGATACTCTAGTCCTGGCTATGCCAATTATTATTATGCAATGACTGTAATTCCAGAACTCTCCAGACCTCCATTTACACTTATGTGAAATGGGCTGGTCACAGTGCACATATGTTATTAGAGTTATTATATGTTATTATTAGAGTGTGGTGTCCACGTGAGCTAGAGTTATTATCAGATGGGTTCTTTTTCTTGCTTTATTCATTTAACTTCCAGGGTCAAAATTTCCTTGTCATAAGATATTTGAAAACACTTAGAATGACTGCATAAATTTCAATATATGATAACACTTGAGTATTATCATTTCCCCATAGTTAGCTCATTTCTAATTCCTTGCCATCCTAAGGAAAACTATGGTTAATATCCCATACATTATTTTTTTTTTGAGATGTGCATAGACAACAGATTCAAAGATGAACTACTAATGGCATTTTATGGAAGGAGAAAAGATTTAAGAATTTTTAGTGTTTACTAATGGGCCAGATTATATGCCATGTGTTCTTTACAGCAGAGTTCTCATTTTACCACTGTCTGGTTTGGAAGCATAAGCCTGTTCCATCCTGGCATGCACTCGTGCCTGTCTCTTTGAGGCCAGCAAAATGAATAGTCACTATTGTGCTTTCTACAAAATGTCACTGGGTGCCACGTAAAAGATAGGGCACTTGGCTGGAACTCTTGGCTTTCTCGGCGTAGTTCCTCTTGTGTGCGGATGTTCTTATATGTCTTGGAATGGAGCCTCATTAAAATACGGCGTTAAGTCAAGGGAAAGCAGCATTGATATGATTACTTGATGAAAGCAGAGCGCACGGAAGAAGATATCTATTTAGTCAATACAACAAAACCCTTCTTTGTTTTAGATGCACAGACTAGGCCAGAATCACTTATCTCCCCGGGAATCAGAGTGTTTCACATAAATCAGCTTAGGAATTAAGCAGTAAGAACACTCAAAATAAATGGATACTGTCAAAAGAAATTGTACATTTCTCTACTTGCTTGTTTGGTAGAGAGAGCCTTATCCTAAGTAAGATGGTCCATCCAGAAGGGGATTTGGTAATACTCTGGGTATCAGTGCAGATACTTGGGAAACTTGAAGTATATTGGCGTGTACCCCACCAAAGAACTAACCGGTGAGTTGCTAGGTTGTCTTTAAAAAGTCAGCTTTTGGAACATTTATCTTGGCAGCTCTCAGATGACTCATGGCATGCAGTGTGGCAGCCAATCTTGTAGGAAAAGTGTATAATTAATGTGACAAAGAAGGCACAGGTATCGCCAGTCAGTCCCTCACCCAGCTCCTTACAACAAAGGGACACCTGAAGTCACCTTTTAATAGGATGATCATGGTTTGTCATTTTGTAGGTTTTTTCAATTCCTAGTAAAAATTATTACGAAAGAAACCCTGGTTATAGTCTTTCATATATAAGAGATGCTTTGCTGTGGAGTTTATGGCCAATGATTATTCAGTCAGGACAGCTAGCTTTGTTTTTGTTTTTTGTTTTTGTTTTTTGTTTTTTGTTTTTTCATTCTTGAGGTCTTACATCTCCTGAGCTTACATACTCTTGTCGTGTGATCGACCTGTTTCCTCCAGTCACTCTCATTCTGAAAAAGGAGAAGCATTGTCTTCATAGTCCCAGTGGGCAGGGAGGCTGGGGATCTCAAAAGAACTTCTCTGCCAACTTGGACTATTCTGCCTTCACCCAACTGGTCACTCCTTAGTTCTTGTCTAAAGGTTGGACCTGTCACTTAGTCTACTGGACAAAGAGCTTCCCTTTCTTGTGCCCCAGGCTCTCTACTCTGCAGTGGAGATAATAGGGATTACAAAGTCACAGATCATTTGAAGATCAAATATATTGAACAAACTATTTGGCTAACTCAGAAGTTCTTTCATGCTTTGTTTTCTTTGTTATTAGTTAATGGGTATGGATCATATTCCTTGAGGAGGAACAATTTAACTTATTTTCAGCTGAACAGTGGCTATCTTTATTAAGATGTATGCAACAGGTACCTCTCCTAAGGCTAACCCCACAAACATTTCTCTTTGCTACCTTATTGGATGATAATGGGACAGGCCTATTCTCTGCTCTGAAACCCCCTCTTGCCTACCTTAGAATCTCCCAAGACTTGGATGCTCATTCTCAAAGCACATTCCTCTATGGAGTGAGGGGGCCAAGTGACATTAGAGGGAAGTTTTTGGACCACATTAAAGTCCTTTGTAAAAGTAGACATTTAAGCTGGCTGTAGTGACACACACCTATAATCCCAGAATTCAGGAGGCAGAGTCAGTAAGATCACTCATGAGATGGAAGCCAGCCAGGACGACATGAAAGTTCTAGGACGTCCAGGGCTGCATAGCAAGACTCCATCTCAAATTTAAAACATAGACATTTTGATCAAGTATGTTGTCCTGAAATAGAAGCAAAGCTGACATATTTGATATGTATTTTAGCCTTCAATAAAAAGGCTCAAAAGAGAAGACCAAAAAAAAAAAAAAAGTAGAAAACTATTGTGATAAGATGGCATTGTGGAAAATTGCAGGAGACTTTAATTATTCAAATAATCGTGGTGCTGGAGAGCAGGAAAGAGACTGAGAAGTTAGAAGTTTGACACCAGGAAAGGCAGGCCTGTGTGGAATCTCTCTGGAGCCTCCCCTTCATCCTACTTATGCCAGGCTCAGAAACTTCACTCCCCTTCTTTCCCTGCCTTTATCTCCTTGCAGACCAGCATGGTTAGGGCAGGCTTTGTTCACTGGCTATCCTTCATCAGGCTATGTGGTAGGATGCTTATGAAGATGTCTATGGATAATTAATGGTTGAAATGTATCTGTGGGAGTCCTCCGAGGTGGGAGCCACGTTTTTTTTTTTTCCTGAGAGTCTGTGTAGCCCTGGCTGTCCTGTACTGATTTGGTAGACCCTGCTGGCCTCAAACTCACAGAGATCCACCTGCCTCTGCTTCCCCGAGTGCTGGGATTACAGGTGTGTGCCATCACATTCCAGGGGAGCCAGATATTTTAAATGAATCTCTTTGACCCAGGTGAGCTGACCCAAGGCCCACTGGGCCCAGGGCATGCTTGGTGGTAAACCTGCTTGTTCTCAGTTTGAATCAGTTTATGCTTTTCATTTCTCCCTCCACACAGGGAACTATCATGAAATTCCCTCCTCTGCTTTGATGCCAAAGCTTCATCCCATTCATTTCTTTAGCAGCTGTTTCCTCTGAGTGTCTGCATTGCACTAGGCCTAGTTAAAGACCAGGGAGAAAGCAGATGCTGGAAAAGAAGCAAGCCTACTTTTGTAAAGGGCGAGATGTAACTAAGGGTTGAGAAAGGGGAGGTCGGATTTGTAAGTTCTTATTCTCTGCTGTACTTCCACAATAAATTATATCACACAAAACTCTATGCCAGTATTCCTTAATATAGCTAATCCCATTAGGATGAAAATCCTTTTTCTTTCTGGCGTGACTCAGGAAGCATCCATAGTGCACAATTCCAGTGTAGCAGAAGGCTTTGGGCAGCTCTTCGGAATGAGCCCAAGTGGGATTCGACCTGTGTATCGGTTTGATTTTTTTTTTTCATTTTTACATGTCAACAAATACTCAGATATTAAAGCAAAGCAAATCAGTATTTCTTGTTGCAATCAACAGTAACACCCATCCAAAGGCAACAAACCCCAACCACCATATTTTGTTGTGTTTATATATTTTACCATAAGCCTAGCTGAATAACCTGTCTTCCTGTCCATGGGATGATGACATCTACATATAATTTAAAAGGATGCCAGAGAACTGTAGTCTTGTTTCCTACCTCTCATTGAAGCATTCTCATAAATCATTTTGTTCACATTAATTGTAAGGAAATACAAAGTGAAGACTTTAATTGCAGCAGCTATGATTTCTTTCTCTCGCCTTTTCCACCTCCTGTTTCAATCAGAGGACTTCTTCATTGTGGTTTCAACTTTGAAAATGGAATTCTTTCACAATTTCATACATGTACATAATGTACTTTGATTATATTTCCCTCGCCATTAGTCTCCCTTCCCCTCCCCACGAACCACGTCTTGCAGATAGATTCCCATTCTACTTTCATGTCTAACTCTGTGTGTGCCCCCACTGAGTTTAATTTAGGGTCACTTGTGGGTTTTGTTTTCTCACTTGAGCAAGGCTGCCGTTCCAATGGTGGCGCAACTAAGGAATAGGACCCCATATTCTGGCAACCACCAACTGCCTATGTTTCCTTAAGCAAGTGCAGGGCTACGTGAGTCCCCCCAAACCCATGGTCTATGTTGGTGGGCCAGGCTTGTGAGGCCTTACACAGGCAGCCCACGGTAGTCCAAGAGTCATGTCACATCCAGAAGGGGGCCCCATAGCACTCCTTCCTGTCTTCCAGGAACATTCTTTTACCTCCTCTTCTGCCATGTTCTCTGAGCCTTGGAGGGGATGAACAGCTGTTGGTTATTCTCAGCACCCTGAGCAGGTCAGAGTCCTGGCATTACCTGCTACCCGATGCAGATCAGAGGACCAGAGTCCTGCCTGTAGGAATCTAGCGGTTATAATGGGATGTGGGGTACTAAGGAGTTGAACCCCTACTTTCTCTTCTGGATTTGTTTGTTTGTTGAGACAGTGTTTCTCTGTGTAGCCCTGGCTGTTCTGGAACTTGCTCTATAGACCAGGCTGGCCTTGAACTCACCGAGATCCACCTTCCTCTGCCTCCCTCATGCTGGGATTAAGGGTGTGTGCCACCACCACTTTCTCCTGCATTATTAACTGTTAGGGAATTTCTGAAGATCACCTGGTCTAACTCACAGCCTTACAATCAACAGTTGGCCCACGGCATCAGTTTACAGATGCCAGCATACTGATTATTGCTTGTTATCAGGAAGGTCTAAGTGTTGGCCATGCCCCGCCCCCTCCTGTGGCATGCATATGGTTCTCATTGTTCTGATGTGTTCTCATTGTGCCGGTATTGCTCTCGATGTACTGACTTGGGCTACTAACTGCTTAAAGGGTGTCAGGGTCAGAACTGGACAAGCTAGGATTTGAACCCAAGTGTGTTTGATTCTGAAGCCTTTCCACTTCTTACTGCATGAGCTTGTTTCTAATAATATGTGAGATGGAAGAAAGTTTTTTTTTTTCAAATTGTTAAAAGTAATACACACTCATTATAGAAAGTTTAGAAAGCAAATTATAGAGAAGAAAACAATTACCTATAATCCTGCACCCTACGGATAACCACTACCAAATTTCATCTTTTTTACTTTCCAGGCTTAAGAAAGCTATAATTTATATGTCTAAAGGAGTCCTGCAGTGCAGGGTTGTCTTTGAGGCTGACACATGAAATCAACCATATTGCTATTGCATCAGATAAAGTCCCTTTCAGAGTCTGTTAGGAGTTAAAGCCTCTGTGATCCCCAAGCATGGGAATAGAAACTACAAAGGCAGTGTATCCATTCCTCATGTCCTAGCAAAATAACACATGACATGTGCGACCATTTTGTGCCTTCTAAATGTCTGTGCCATAGCTATTTACATTCCCATAAGGAATACCACCTTGTCGTGTCAAAGAACCATAAATATCCTGTGCCATGTTCAGTTGCACTGTGGGACTGAATTTACCAAAATGCTGCTCCTCGTGTCAAATATTGATGGATATTTTGGGGTGTGTTTAAAAGCCTTTATTAAAAATTAAATCCATAAATGTTTAATATCTTATTTGACAACTCATTTATTACAATGTCAACACAACAGTGTTTGCCTTTGGTGGTACATAAAGAAAATCAGAAAATTGCTTTTGTCAAAACTTTGAAAAGCATTTTTTGAAATCAATTCCTATTTAATGGAGGTATTACACTCACTGAATTATTCCCCTCCAAGGGGTTTTTGTGAAAGCAAATGGATCTAAGTGTGATGAACTGATCTGTAAATAAAGCCAGCAGCGTCTTATGTTGAAGTAAATGTTTCCCAAAAATCTCTCTCTGTCTCTCTCTCTTACACTCGCGCGCGCGCGCGTGCGCGCGCACGCGCGCGCGCACACACACACACACACACACCACGAAGGCCACTGGTGTACTTTAAGTCAGACAGTCCCAGGAGCTCATTGCTATGGAGTTCCCGCCTGACTTATGACCCAGACATCTCATTCCCTTGGTTGTTTTCTGCTTTAATTTTTTAACAGGCATTCTTACCTACTCCATCAGACTCCTCACCCTATCCACCAACTGATGGACACCTGAGATCCTGGGTTTCAGATCGGTGTTGAATTCTTTGGGGCCATTACCAGGGTTCAGGACAGGGTGGAGCAGGCAAGCATGCCTGTCCCTTGGGCTACATTCTTCCCTTGTCTTCTGGTTACCAGTGTTTCCTGTAATAAGGATTGAGCCTGCTCACAGGGCTAATTGTGAAATGTGGGCTGTGTTTTATGTTAATGATCTCAGCCCCATCCTGACATTGTTCATGCCGCTAAAGCATTATATTCCCTCTCGGAAGCTGATTGTCGGGAGAAAAGATGGAAAGGGAGAGTTGTAGATTAGGAGCTCAGGATGTCCAGGTCAATCTTCTCATTTAAATACGAGCCCCAGAGATGTTGCTGGAGGTGGAGAAGTGCCTGGAGACGTGATATCATATCCAGGCATGCCATCTGATTTCTTTAAAACATTTTTTTATTAAAAATAGATTTTTTCATGAAATTTATTATGATTATAATTCCTCTCCTCCAGCTCTTCCCAGATCCTCTCCACTTCTCAACCCACCCATATCCACAGCCTCTCTCTCTCTGTTTTTCTCATTAAAATACAACTAAGCATCTAAAATAATAATAATAAATAAACAAAACAGAATAGGAGAAAACGAACAGGAAAAAAAGAGCCAAAGAAAAGGCATAATAAATACACACTAATGCTGAGACACACATTCACACACACAGAAAACTTGTAAAAACAAAATTGGAAACCATAATATATAAGCAAATATATGAGGAGAATTTGCCAGACAAAACACTGTGAAGGAAAGGCCTCCAGAGATGCCATTGACTTTGTTTTGCAGTGGCCATCTATGGGTGGGCATGAGGCCTGACCTTAAGTGTGGTCTGTATACCCACTGAGGCTTTGTTGGAGAATACTAATTTTTCATTTGACAGTGATTATCACTTGGAGATAGCTTCTGGGATGAGTTAGGGATCAGGGCATGTATCTACTTCCATTTGCAGTACTGGGACTGAAGGGCTGTAGCAGGTCTGAGCATGGCAGACATGGTGCCGACAGGTTTTGCCTTTTACCCTTCTCGCCCTCGCTAGAGAACCATTAGGTTACACTTCTAAAGCTAGCTACCATGAGTACTGTTCCCTTATTTGGCCACGTCCTCTTTCTGAGGCTAACTGCCAAGGTCCAGCTATCAAAGTATTGAAGTTTGGCAATCAAAAGCCCCCTTTTGGCTCACCTCATTAGCATGTCCAATCAAAATTTAACACCTCATCCTAACACAGTGTCTCCCCCTTTCCCTTTATAAACTCTCATGCACCTATGGAGTGGGCCTGTCTCTGCTCTATCCAGAGGCAGTCCTTTGTCCTTCTGGAGCAAATGTCCTGTCCTTCCTCTCTCGTTTCATCCTTTTCCCTTCTCCATGATCCTCTGTCTCCTGTCTTTGTCTCTTACTGTCTGCCCTTTGTCCCTCTAGGATACATAAATCTCCTTTGTGCTGAGAACTTGTGCTCGGTATGTCCTGGCCAACCCCAGTCGTTTCAGGGACCCCATCTGGTGTAGATCTGCGCGTGCCGCCACAGAGTGTGCTGTGTTCATATGTGTGTAAGTCCTCTTGGATTTAGAAGGCCCTGTTTCCTTTCTCCATCCCCACAGGCTCTTACAGTCTTTCTGCCTTCTCTTCCACATAGTTCCCTGAAACCTGAAAGGGGGGATTTGGTGATGATAGCCCACTTAGGACTCCGTATTCCAAGCTGTCTCGCTCTCTGCACCTTGTCCAGGTGTGAGTCTCTGTATTTGTTGCCATCTACTGCAGTAAGAAGCTTTCCTGGCCGAGATGATGGCCGAGCAAGATTCTCACCTACTGAGTACAGCAGAATGCAGGAGTCATTGCTGCATTCCTTTAGCAGAACAGTAGTACTTGGTTTTCTCCTAGGTCTGTGGCCTGTCTAATCTCAGGTTCTTGGACATCTGAGTAGTGTCAGGTACAGGTTCCATCTCATGGACTGAGCCTTAATTCCAGTCAGATAATGGTTGGTTTCGCCCACAACTTTTGTGCCAGTGTTGCACTAGCATATTTTACAGGTAGGCCATTAGAGACAGCAGGGACTGTAGTCGGGGTGGTGTTGACCTTTCGCATCTGGTAGCGTGCAGAGTACTGTCCAGTACCACGAGCACTAGCCAGTAGGGGTGAAGGCTCTCTGCAGGCAGCAGTGTGTCTTCTCCATGTTCAGTGAGTTAGGTAGGTTTTATCTTCCACAATAAGGCCTTACCATCAGCACGTAGGGAGCAACCACTTGCCTTGACAATAGCCTGGGATGTTTGGGGTTTCCACGGGGTCTCTCAGGCCAACAGCTCAACTAGATGTAGCCAACCCATTCCCAGCATTGGAGGTTTCATTTGGCAAG
Source organism: Psammomys obesus (assembly GCF_907164565.1). NCBI lineage: Eukaryota > Metazoa > Chordata > Mammalia > Rodentia > Muridae > Psammomys > Psammomys obesus. The sequence goes on along the minus strand of NW_026593286.1, from coordinate 32,006,796 downwards.
AGATGTCTAGCTGGAGCTTTGTCCCCGCCGTTGCTTGGTAATCTCGATTTATATTTCTTTCATATATGTATATATTTTAAGAATCTTCTACTGTATTGGGTTTCCATACAACCCTTTAAATGGCCCATAGTTTTAGCTTTGTCTCCTATTGTCCCTACTTTACTCCCCACCCCCAACCCTTGTTATCCTTTCAAGCATCTTTTAGCATCCACAGAGATCAGTATCCAAGAAGTTTGATTGACACATCTCTCAGGAAAGAACTCTGAATGATATAATTCCAGGGTAAAAAAAGCTGTGTTACATTTTATCATTCCCCCTAGTAACAGTCTTAACTAATTTTTTTGAAAGCTATCAGACAACCAAATGTCTACTGAAGCAGATTACATATACTTTTAATATGTTATATTAAAGTGTTAAGTAGAAATGTGAAATACCTTTTTGTTCTCCAATGGTCTCATAAAGTTGACCTAATGACTCTGGGATCTGTGACCTAAGCATTTGAACCCCCCCCCCACACACACACAGTGTATTGAGGATCACTTATGATACTCACTGGGGTTAGCCACTAATAAACACAGAAATGTTTGAGAGTGGTGTGTCAATGAGTAGCGGGTTGACATATAACTTTGGCAGCCATCTCTGTGCCTAAGGAGTAACTGACTGAGTGGAGACTTAAGTAGAGTTATACATTATAGGCTAAATCTGGTAGAAGATAATAGTATACAACAAAACAATAGCAAGTGTTTATTTTTAATTAGTTGGGCAAATACTATGTGACCACTTTCATGGTCACCATTAGACTCCCAGGGTACCACATTCAAGTGTTAGCTCACTAGTCAGGTAATTTGACCCTTCTGTGCCTTGTTTATTGGTCTCTGTCAAATACCAATGGAATTAGTGCCTTCTTTGGGGTATCGAAGGGGTTGGTATGTGGGAGCAATGCTCTGGAACAATGCCAAGCACTTTTACAATTCCTAATAAATGCTAGCTGTTGTTGTTAAATATCACCATTATGTGTGTATTGGGTGTGTTGAAGGCATTGCATGCCTTGCTTATCAGGCAGCAAAACCCTTGGTGAGAAAGCTATTATTTTTCCCAGTTTACTTCGGAGTAAACAGACTCAGATCACCCTGCCTGCCCAAGGTTGGATAAAGTCATGTCTTCGGACCAACTCATTATCTGCCAGGCGCAAGATTCTGTGATAGGGAGCATTTATAGTGGGGAATGGGTGGCCGTGTTGCTCGTGGAAGATCAACCAGTCTGACCCTCCAAATTATTTTTCTTCCTAGGATCCTCCAGAACCTTGGCTGCTTTCAGGAACATCTCTGTGGATTCCCAGGTAAGTAGAGATGGTCCCCTCATTTTCCATGACATCTTCTTGTCTTTGTGGATGACTTCTCCCTTTACTTGTAGCAGACACCTGGAGACCTCAGTCACAGCTTCAGGGGGAGTCTCAGCTGCTTCTTAAGGGTTCAGGCTAGAAAAAGGAAAAGAAAACAAGGTCTGTTGCAGACATCTTTATGATTTAAAAAAGAATTAAGAGTTAAGAGCACTGGGTTCTAGAGCCAGCCTGCCTGGCTGTCCACCCTCACTGTGATAGCATGTTCACCCTTGTCACTGCTGTTCAAGACTTCCCCCAAGGAGTCTGGAAGTCTGACGCTCAGTTGTAGTTCTCAGCCAGCATGGAACAGGAGCGGAAAGACCTGGGCCCGGGACTCAGGCAGCCCAGCCTTGCCGCCAGCTTCCGCTTCCCAATAATTGCATGAGAACGTTTACTTTTCTGAGCTGTAGTTTCCTCCTTCCTGGTATACGGGTGGTCTGTAACCACACCATGCTGAATGTTCCTGATGTCTCCTGAGACACGTTAATCACAGTCATTGTCAGAAGAACTGGCCAGCTCAAGCTCATCTCCATAAAGGAGGCCCACATCCAATAAATGCTAATGTGTTACCAGGTGTGGTGGTGCGTGTCCTTAATCCTCGTCCTTCATAGGCAGAGTCAGGTGAACGGATCTCTTGTGAGTTCAGGGCCAGCCAGCACTACAGAACCACACCTTGCCTCCAACAAACGAGCAAATAAACAGAACAATGAAAAGTTAACTGTTCCAATAGTTACTCACGTGGGAACTAACGTTAGCAGGCTTTGTGGGCAGAAAGCACGTTGTTTCAGGCTCACCCTACACCCTCTGAAATTCCCCAGCAGTCTGTATTCCATGTGGAAAGAGCTTTTGGTCTTGAAGTTAAAAATAAAAATAAAAACACCAGTCACAAATTCCATGTTGACACGGTCCAGTGAATCAAACCTAGGTGCCTCCTAGGTTTCCCATCAGTGTTTAAACTTGATTCTTTTTCCCTAAACCTGGAACTTCATTGAGATGGCTGCGGCTCTGAGAAGAGCCATTGACCACGGTGGGAGTTGGTCATAGCCCATGCATGGATTGGGGCGTTTGACTCCTTGTGTTTGCGTCACCATGAATGTACTTTATATGTGAGAATTATTATAGTGAAAACTAGATGAACTGCCTCCATGTCCACACACATGTACATGTGTGTGAGCACGATACGTTCATAAACACAAACTCCCTCCTCCTCCCCGACTCCCGTTTAGTTAGTTTTTTGTTTTGTTTTTTTTGTTTTTTTATTTTTTATTTTTTGCTTAGGCAACTGAAGAATTATAATGTAAATTCTGGCAGCCTCCTCCTCCTAAGACAGGCAAGGACACAGTCAATTCCTGTTTCCTTGGAACATACACCAAATAATCAGAAACTCTGATTATTCTGCTGGAAGGCAACAGCTTGATGGAAAGATGTACCAATTGAAAACAATTCTGATCATATTTTCGCCGGCAGGATGAGGTGCCTCCAGCTGTCTGCCACTAATCATATTAGAGGTGGGAGGCAGGAGCGCTTTGGCCTGAAAAGATTGCTCCAATCGCATGTTGGAACACTACTTCTCCTGACTGTTTACCCCAGAACGGTGACATTAGAAATAGCCCCTCTGTAACCAGTCTTGCCAGTTGGTAGTTGTCTAAAACATATGCCACATGAGCACACTTAAGGAATTTTCTAATTACCGCTCCGAAGCTCTGCTCTTTATCTTTTTATGCTTGGACGGCAGGCTTCGCTGACTGAAGTGATTTCTCCCTTTGCATAGTCCTGTTGCCAGCAGTTACCAAAAGACTTCGAAGATGGTAAATGAAACTCGCAACGACTGAAGAGATGTCCGAATTCAATTAGGAAGAGGTCTTTCCCATGTGGACACATAAGCCATCTAAATCCATTTTAATTGTGAGCTGTGGTACTTATCTGGTCATGTTTATTTTGGAAACAAGTGCCAAAGCTGGATTTAGACCAGAACTCCAGATCTTCGAGCCCTAATGACTAATTTGGGTACCTATTGAATCCCTTAATTCATTTCTTAATTAGTTTTCCCAGAATTAGAGGGTTGCTTGGTTACAGTCACCGTCACAATTTTCTCATAAGTCAAAACAAATGTATGTAGATTCCCCTCCCATGGTTTCCATACTGTTCCCTGATCTTGAAGACCTATTTTTATCAAAATAACAATAACAATGCCAACAGCAATGAAACTGACATTTTGTAAGGTATCGCTGCATAGCAAACAGTAAGGTTCAAAGAGGTATGGCTTTTATACTTATTTGTATGTGTATGAATGCTTTGCCTGCATGCATGTATAAGTACCTGTGTGTACATTGCCCAGGGAGGCCCAAAGAAGGTGTTGGGTTCCCTGGCATTATAGACGGTTCTGAGATGCCATGTGGGTGGGTGCTGGGAACTGAACTGGGACATCTCAACAGGCTGAGGCAGCCTCAAGTCACTTTCCCTTACTGTACTCAGTTTCCTCTTAAAAGATAGGAGGAATGACAGTATCTACTTCATCAAATTACTTTGACAGACTAACATATGTACAGGTGTGTAAATGGTATGCCAAGTCCCTGGTGGAGGAAGGGCTGTGAGTTGCTATGTTTGTTATCAAGGAGGCACAGATAAACTGATCAGCCAGCACCTTTTGCTGGCACCATGCTATTGTTAGGCAGGTCCCATTTCTACACTCATACTCTCCATAGTAATGAAAACACCGAAGACTTGGAAGTTGGACTTAATCCTTTTAAAATTAATCTTTATTTGTGCTTGCATACTTTAATTTGGCCGCAGATTAACTTTTTTTTTTTTAACTGTACAGCCTTGATCCATGTTAACTTGAAACTCTTTTGATGTAGAATTGCTTTAAATTTTGAAAGATCTTTTTCTTCTTTTAGTATATGCAATATTGGCTCTACAAAAAAGAAAAATACTCTTATGTTAAAAAAATGTGTATTGTTTGAGGGAGAAGAGGAAAAGACTGATTTAGTGGGAAGCAGCTTCGATAAATCTATTGGAGAATCACAGACTTCTTAAGAGAATAAGTTAAGATGAATCTAATATCATAGCTTGTATTTGGTGAATGTGCGGGAATTAAAGTCTGCAGAAAGATAAATCTAAAAATTAAATGACCTTTCTTCAAAGTATGTAAAAACTAGTGAATATTAAAATTGATTGGCAAGAGACACATTGGAATTAATTTCCTTTAGGATTTCACTTTCAAACTACCTTCCTCTCCAGCCCAGCCCAGCCCAGCCTACACACACTTTGTGTATGTGTGTGTGTTCTAGAGAAGTATATATTCAAGTGCATCCAGGGATGTTAACAGTGAGATCATATGTTGCAATACTGTATTGCAGTGGAAGAACCAGCAATAGCTATAAAATAAAATACCTACAGACATGATGTTGAAGGAAGATACAAAAGAATGCTATTGCGTAGATATCTTACTATGTTTCAGTATGAAAATAGAAAAAAAACTAACCTGTTACTCAAGTATGCTAAAACTTTAAAGAAAAAACAAACAAACAAAACCAGCAGATGTGTGGTACATGTTTGTCGTCCTAGCAGAGACGGTCAAACTCTGGGCTCCTTGGTCAGCAAGCCTAACCTGTTTGGTGAGTTCCACACCAATTGGAGACCCTGTCTCCACAACAAAACACAACAAAAAAGGGTGGAGGGCGCCTTCTTTAATCAGGTATCGCTGCTAATGAGATTAAGCAGTAATGAGTTTCAGGCACTGCATGCAAGGTTCTCTAGTTTGAAGCTTCTCAAGGGGAAGTTAATTGATTCAGCTCAGACTGATTGGTCTCCATTTAACCTGCCAGCCTCAGTTGAGAGGCCGTCGTCACACGGCATGAGTATGATGCTTGGACTTCCACTCAGCACATCTCGACCAGCTCATAAAATCCAGGGTGCCCATGATCCTACATGGTACGTCATGTACATCCTACAGCTGGTACTGATGCTGCTGGTTTCAGTGGTTGCAAATGACTCGGCTGTCTATAGGGAACTTGAATAACAAATAGTGAAGAAATAAACACAGATACGCTGGGAGTGCTGCTTTTAAATAAGCCACAGTGCCACGTAACTGAGTGTGGGCTTCTTCTCCTTTTCTTTTGGATGTGGGCATTCTAGAAGGGTCTTGGGACGTGTTGTGGAGTTTCCTGGGCTTAGATTGCCCAGGAATTCGAAGTTTGACTTCCCTTCCACATTAAAAATTAAATTTATTTACCTCTTGTGAAAAAGGAGGCATTGACCCAAATTTAATGTTTCTAATGGTGGCACTTTCTTCACCAACAGCCTAGCTTGCCCTAAAACTTTTGCCAAAAGCAGAGAAGATGAAATAGGTGCATAGGGCCTTCATATCACAGGCGAGTCATCGTTCCGTGACCTTGAATTGCTTTTTCTTATGAACGTGTATTTGAATAACTCGTCGCCACTCCTAAACAGGTCTGTAGTATGCAGCCATTCCTTACTTCAGATGGGTACCTAGTACCTAGCACCTGTTGTACTGAGGCTCAAGCAACTACTTATACTATATCAAGAATGGAAGTACTGAAAATGTGCACATGTCTGAAAAACATGCATATTTTCTGAAACAAGTTAAATGTGGATTTCAGATATTTTCCTAAACAGTATCTTAGTTGAGGTGCAGAGCATTCATTAAAAGCATTAAAGAGCACCAGAATTTGTTGTTTATCAAATATGTATACATATAAAGTAGTCAAATTTTATGTTGTTCGGTCTTTCTTTAAACAGAAAGTTTCTTTCCTGGGAAAAAATACCGCCAAAGTAGCAGGTGATGACCACTGGTTTAGACAGTTTCCATTTTCCAAGCTGTAGAGCTATAATGTCATCTGTAGTCCTTACTTCATAGCCAGCTCTCTCCATACCTTATCAACACAGAGCCCCACACTGGTTCCAAGAATGCTTTACTTGGCAGCTTTAAGTATGGAGCCATGAAAGGCTGAACTTCTCTGGGCATCTGTCTGCCAGAGGTTTGCAGGTGTTCTTCGTAATGCTTTGAGAGACCAGTGCTAGCAATAAATTGTGATTTTTCAAGTCTGTGATGAAAAGATTCTGCATGCTGGGTCCTCTAATCCTTGGTATTTGGAGGTTACTTATGAGGGAAATGAAAGGGAAGGGGTAAAGCATTCTCAGAGGTTAACCCTAGGCTGACTCTAGGCTGACTGTAGGCAGTAGCGAAGGCATTTTGGTGACTTTGTTCTAACCCTGACCTTTCTTGGCTGTGGGAGTTGAAAAAGTGCCAAGTAAAGGTCTACTTGAGTTCCTTGTTGCTGAGAAAAAAAAAATTCTAAGGAATGTCTCTTTCCTTTCAAAGAAGTACCTACAAATTAACATTTTGGAGCATAACAAAATAGTTCGTGAGGCTTGCAAATTTTTCTGAAAATAAAAGCCTGAAGAGAGCTCTGGGCATTAGTGGCTCCCTCAGAACAGCCCAAACAGAGGAGATATATAGCCCTGTCCTATAAGGGCTTGCTCTGATGTCCAGCTAGAGCTCTCCTTCCTTCCCTGTGGTCTGTTCACAGGTAAAGCCGTGTGGTAGCACATGGCATATTGAGCTATCCCTGAGACAGACTAGTGACTGGCATTGCTTCTGTTTTATACCACGTTTCCCCACTGCTGTGTCCAACGTCTGGTACACAAGAATACTCCACCAGAATGTTCATCAGTACGGATGAATATACTCAGGTCAGCCCATCTGCGAGCTGTGTGTTAGTGATCAGTTTATAGGGAGAGATGATGTGAACCGGATCAACTCTGGAATTTAGATTGAGATCATCCAACATATGGAACGGTCGATGAAGAAACAAGTAACCAAGGTAGCAGCATAGCCAGTCATTGCCAGTCATAGCTAGTCATAGCCTGTCATGGCTAGTGGCGCTGTTAGGAGGTCCAGTCTGGTTAGCCTGTGGTGTGAGGGCCAAGGGGTACTTCCATCTTTCACTTCTTCTCTCCCAAAGCCAGGCGTCTTCCAGATGTGCACTGCTAGTCACACAGAAAACCAACAACCAAATGAGGACAGATAAGCATACGTTGATCATCAAAGCCCACAGAAGGAGAATGCCAGCGTGTGTGCCCTGCTGACTGTGGGTCAGAGTGTTATTTTTGTATCTCAAGGACAGAAGGTTTAATAAAGATCCGAGCATGATGTACACTTCACCCTCCAAGTGTGCCAAGCTGTGTCAGCACAGAACTGTTCCCCGGGGTATAGCATCCCCTCCTTTTCCTAAATTAAAAAAATGAACTGTTGACTCTCCACAATACATGTTATTATCATATAGAGAGCAAAGAGTAAATAAGACACTTGCCTAATGAAATAACAGTTCATTTTAACTTAATGGAAGGAATTTTTTTCCCTGAGCTCTGTTATGGAAATAGGCCACAATCACTTTTATTCTGCCATTCTTCACAACCTTGTAGTGTGCTTCCTGTTTCCGCTTTTAAGAGCTGTTTTTAAAGAGCCTTAAGGGACGCCCTTTAATACTTTGCTTTTTAACATAATTATTTATCTCTATCATACCCCTTAGAATGTTTGAGGGTTCAGAGAAATAGAAACTTCTTAATGAGGTTGGTTAATGGTCTATGCAGGCCATCACAGTGCTCACACCTGGCTTAACTAGCATAAATTACATTTAATTAGTCATTCTACAGAAGTAGATACTTTAGAACAGATATAGTACCGAAAACAGAGTTTGCTTTTTAATGTATGGTAGTCATAAATAAGATTCCTTTTTAAAAATGCGTTATTTATCTTTGTGTGTGTGGGCATTTTGCCTACATATGTGCCCATGTACCACGTATGTACAGTGCCTGCAGAGGCCAGGAGAGAGAGTCGGATCTCCTGGGATTGGAGTTAAAGTTGGTTATCCGTGCACTAAGCCATCTCTCCAGCCCCCAAAATATGTTTCTATGAGTAGTACTTAGAGATTTTACAACCTTGTTTGGGACCTACAGAGATAGGCAGTAAAGTATTTGCCTTATCATCACGAAGACTTGAACTTAATCCTAAAACCCCGAATAAAACAGCCAGATGTGGGGTACATGCTTGTTATCCCAGCAGAAACAGCCAAACCCGGGGGTTCATTAGTCAGCAAGCCTAGCCTATTTTCTGAGCTCTAGTCCAATTAGAGACCTGTCTCAAGAGAAAAAGATGGAGGGTGCATGAGGAATGATGGCCAATGTAGGCCTGTCACTTCCACGCACACAGGCGTATGAATTCCCTCCCCTCCTGCGGGTGTTCCCCCTTCCACAAGGCACTCTTGAGGACTTGTAGGCTGTGGACGTGGCCCTGAAGCAGCGTGTTTGCCTGGACCGAGTAAGGCCCTAGCTCAGTCTCCAGTATCACCCACACGAAAGCCAGAACAAGAAAAGAGATAATAACATGGAGAGCCTTGTCTTGTCCAGATGATTCATATCCCCAAAGAGCAGGAGATATGAACTTAAAAATGCTGTTATCCATGCAAAGCAATATGTTATTGTTCTTTTTCATTTGTGGCTTGTGAAACGTATCAGCTAATGACAGTCCGTAGCATTTTGCTATGTTCTTGCTTAGAGTCAGAGTTCCTTTTTCACATATAACCCTGTGGCAGAGGTGGCCTAAACGCCCCAGTTGGCTTCTTTCACATTTCACTAACCTTCTGAGCCTTTCAGACCGTTCGTGTCCTTTCCCGTGATGCTTTAGGAAGAAGTATCATGTCTCAGAAATAACCTTGAGGACACCTTAGCAGTTTGCAGATGGTAGCTCTGAGCCCTGCTATGAGCCTGACCTGTCACCCACATGATGAAGATGGTCTTTCATAGGTCTCTTCTGTGGCTCTCACTCACTTCAGCTTCCTGCAGGAATTTTCCACCCATCTTGTGTCTTCCTGGATCTCTCTGTCTCTCCCTGACCCCCACTATTACATCCTTCTGACTTTATCTTTTATACCCTAACTGGTCTAAGAAACCAGAAAGCATGTCCCGTAAGGCCCTGCTGCCGATTCCCCAGCCCACTGCTTCCCTGTGAGGTTTACCACAGCACTCAGAGGTACCAACTGCATCTGTGCCCTGCACGCCCCTCAGAGTGCTCACGGGGAGCGGTGGAGACCTTCCTCCATCGAGAGTCCTCCAGAGAAGCTCTGCGCGGTGCCAATGAGGAATCGGCCCGGGGAAGCAGACTCTGACAGTCACCCTGGGTTACACAAATATTACTTCCATTTAATGTGGCCTTTTTTTGTGTGCTTGAAAATAACTACAGGTACTTAAATTGCATGTGGTATTTTTGTGGGAACAAAAATGGGGTTCTTCTCAAAAAGCCACACTTGAACTCCTGCCCTTGCTCTTTCTGAGTCATTATATCAAACTGGAGGTTTCCTTTTACCATATATTTTGCATTTGTGAAAAAAAATAGATATGTTCCCACTAATAAAACTATGACTCCCAGCATCTTGTTAAAGATAAGGATTCCTTCCATGACTGTGAGATAGTTGGCTCTAGGACTGGCCCTTGCTGGCGTTTCCTTGGTGTTTTCATGTAGGCCTATGTGTCACTGGCTGATTCGATTCTGCATGACAGCTGCCTAATGCACAAATACCATCAGTGCTCCTGAAGCAGCCATGTGGGTGGAGAGTATGAATATTGTCCTGTTTTACGGATGTAGGTAGCTGCAGAGGCATGATTGGCTCTGTAGGATCACGTATGTGAGCAGGGCCTTAACCCAGGCAACCTCGCTGCAGTGTCTGCTTTTTGTTGTTGTTGTTGTTGTTGGTGGTGGTGGTGGTGGTGGTGGTGGTGTGTGTGTGTGTGTGAAGATCCTTGTAGCCCAGGTCAGCTTCTAACTTGCTGAGGATCACCTTGACCTCTTGATCTCTAGCCTGTGTCTCATAAATGCTAAGATTACAAGCAGGTACCCACGTTCTTAACCACTGCATTGAAATTCCTAAGTGACTCTCTGAAGAAATGATAATAGTACCTACTAGATTGTAAGAATCAAAACACAGTTTGAAATAGTTCAATAAGTTATAAAGCATTAAAGCACAAAGTTTGAGTTTAGGCTGAAAGCCAGGGTGTTATTTTGTAGTAGAGGAAGCTTGTTACTGTGTTTGATGCTTGCTTCTTGAATACGCTGCTCAATCAGACAAAATAAAAACAAACATCTATTTACCTTAAGGTTGCCTTGAATTTATGAGGTTTCATAACAAGAATGATCCTTCTCCCAAAACAATAATTGGGAAGCATTTAGACAGAGCAAAACTAACCATAAGATTTGTAGCATGACAAACAAGTTCAATGCCATTGCTTTCCTTTAGGCCCACCCGCTCTAGTGGAGCACTCTGCCCTTCTTTCATGTTCTTAACTCATGAAAAATAAAATTTCTTCTAAGTCTCCATTTATCATATACTATGGACTTGCCATTAGCTGTTCTTCAGTGTGCATATAGGATTTGGGACCATGTCCCTGACTGTGCTATGAAGTGCTGAAAGAGAAGAGGTCCTGGACAAGAGTTAGGTCAGTGGAAGAGAGCCAGGCAAGAATTCCAAAGATGGGGGATTCACAAAATTGACAAACCAAACAACATCACCACCATCACCATCACCATCGCCATCAGCATCACCACCACCACCACCACCACCATCATCATCCTTTCAAAATGTGGAACTAGAGACCAGATCCAGCAACTGCAGAAAGGTCTGACTGGTTTTGAAAGAGTCAGATGGCCTGTGAGGAAAACGAATACACCAAGGAAGAGTGCACCACAAGAGAATGGCTGCTCTCTTGCTCCTGACTTACAGGAGAGCATAGATTCCCCCCCTCTAGGTCTGCCCTCCTGTTGAGTGGGGGTGGGGTGGGGAGGCATCCTCGCTGCATCAGAAGCAGAATGCAGGACACCTGAGATTTTGCAGTCCCTTTGGGGAAAGCGAATAGCACAGAGGCCTGACTTGGCGTGATTCTTTTGTGCCTTTCTACCTCCCAGGAACTGAGTTCTTTTCTTTTTAAACAGAACTGCTATTGCATACCTCAAATCGCTGCCTGTTTGGCAGGTTTTCCAAGCCGGGTTTGTGATCATAATGAGTTATTTCCCTCCCCCTCTTTTCTGGTTAAGAACAATATCCATGCCATTCAGTCTCCAAATATAGCAAGCAGTTATGATGGAAGAATGTCCTTATGTTGGGGAAGGAGTTGGCATCCTCAGTGATGTGAAATGTCCAATTTAGAAAACATATTTAAAAGGAAAAGCTGCTGCAAGTCATTTTTGGAATTAGGTAGAATAAAAATGAATAAACAAAAAATTCAACGAGAGTATATGGTCTAATCATATGCTCTGCTCTCTCTAGTTCTACAAGTATTTGTTGATTTTTGCTTAAATTTCAGAGGTCATTTCTGTCAGTTCATTAAAATGCCAAGCTGCAAACTTGTCCCAGCCTCTAATTGGGAGCACAACTTGGATGAAGATTTTTGTAGCTGATATGTGTAATCAGAGCCCATCGGTAATGGAGTTGGCGACTTTCTTGCTTATAATGTCTTTTAAAGTGGTCCTAGGGAGGTGGTTCACTTGGGAAAGGGATTATCACACAAGTTTGATGACCTGAGTTCAATCCCCAGCACCCATACAAAAGCTGGGCATGGAGGCACCCCAGCTCGGGGGAGGCAAAGACAGAAGAGTACGAGGGGCTTACTAGCTAGCCTGGCTAGATGAATCTGCACCGTGTTCAGTGAGATATTTTATCTCAAAAAAAAAAATAGTGTAAAGAATTGACTGAAGAAAACATCTGGCCTCTTTGTGCACACACACACACACACACACACACACACACACACAGAGAAAAGGAGACAGAATATGAATGAATGAGAACATTGGTATGTACTGATTAGTGTCCAAGAAAAGCACTTAACACAGGGGATGGATGATAACATTTAAAAAAAGAAAAACAGTGAAATGCACTAGTAGTTCCCCTTTATCTGTGGAAAACATACTTCAGCAGATGCTCCAAACCATGGAATAATGCCAAACTAAATGTATATTGCTTCTTCCTGTTTATGTATACTTTTAATAAAATTCAATTTATAAATTAGGCAACCGCTAATAGCAAAAATAATAATTCTGTTTTTTAGGTTATTTTGTTTTATTATTTTGAGTGCATATGTGTTTGGTCTACATGTATGTCTGTATACCACATGCATGCAGTGACCCCATAGGCATCAGGTCCACTGGGACTGGAGTTATAAAGGGCTGTGGACTGTCATGGGCCCAGACCCGGATCCTTTGGAAGAGCAAACCAATGCTGTTAACCTCTGAACCGTCTCTCCAGCCCCACCTCCAAGAGAGCAATTTTAATGATGTGCTGTAGTAAGTTGTTCTCTCTGAGAATATCTTACTGTTCTGTGCTCGCCATTCTTCGGGTGTGAAATGGCATAGTCTCTGTGATGAGAGGAGAAGGAGGGGAGGAGGGGAGAAGATGGAGACACTGTAACCTCACATTAGGGTCCTGTGCAAGGGTTCCTGGATTGCTGATGTTTCGGAATCGCCAGCTGATCTAGTAACCGAGGTCCATGACTAGTGATTAAAGGCGGGTGGCATTTACAGCACGGATACCTGGGACAAAGGGAAGATAGACAGCCACAGCCTCTAGAGCACGGTGTAACAGGATAGGATCACCCTGCCCAGTGTGGCGTGAGCTGCAGACTATTCTGGGTTGTTAACTGTGGGATTTTTGTTTTAAAAATCTTTGGAACATGGCTGACCACGAGTGACAGAAACTAGGACAAGAGAAGACTACGTCATATGTTAGTTGCAGCCAGAGTGTGAATAGGAAGTGTGTGGTATACCATCTCGAGAATGAAACCACAGGTAGCATTCGATACCATTGTAGACCTCAGCACATCTGTGTCTTTGGACAGATGTCAGTTGGCCTATTTGGTTTCCCGTGAATCTCATGTAAGGTCAAATGTATGTCTTGGTTTCTAAAGGGTAGTTTGGCAGTATTTTTTGTGTTCCTTTAAACTAAGTTTATTGTTTTGTCACAACGTTTTATTTCCAAGGTTTCAAGCTAATTGAAAGAATTAAAGAGATATGCGAAGGTATTGGTCACAAATATTGACTACAGTGCTGATTACAAAAAAAATGCTAACTAGGAAGTTGCTTAAACAATAGTAATAGATTAAATAGTTGTATATGTGTATATATATATATATATATATATACATATATATATATCATGTTACTGTCTTTTGTAGAATTGCTATTCAGACACCGTAGATATATAGTAGGTAAATATCAACAATGAAATGTTTTTTAATGTGTTGTTGAGATACAGTGTTACAAAACCAAAGATGTACAGTGTAAACATACTTTAACATGAGTGTATTTTTAGAAAAGAAATAGTAAGAGCTTTGAAAGTGATTCACTGGGTAGTAAGATTAATGTAATTTTAAATTTCTTTTATTTGTGTCTTTTTTTAAATTTGGTACATATATTGGTTCCTTAATAAGAAAAAAAATTTTTTTGTTTGACTAAAAAGAAAACTAAATTAACCAAACTAGGTGAAAATGACCAGCTCCATAATTGCTGAGAAATGTTACAGAATGATTTTGAGCTGAATTTATTTGTAAATTTTGTTCATTTTTTACATTGTGTCACTATGTTAACCTGGGCAACTTGGAACTCACTGTGTAGACCAGGCTGAGCCCTAAACTCACAGAATTGCCTCTGTCTTCTTCCAAATGTAGGAATTCCAAGGCATGTAGCACCATACCTAGCTTGAAAACATTTTAGCTGGTCCATGCTTTTAAGGAAGTCACTTTGATTTAGTAGAGAGTGCTTCTTTCTTTCAAATCTCCCCCCCCCCAAAAAAAGGAGGAGGAGGAGGAGGAGGAGGAGGAGGAGGAGGAGGAG
>NW_026593286.1:31892961-31992417 GCF_907164565.1 Psammomys obesus | reverse complement strand
GGGGGGGGGGAGGAGGAGGAGGAGGAGGAGGAGGAGGAGGAGGAGATCCACAATTTATTTGGGCTTTCTTCCTGTCCCTACCCTACCCTACCTAGATCCATTCCAACACCATGACGCTGCTACTCATGGGAGACAAACCCGCTGAATTCCTGATACGCACAAGCCACCAAGTGATAAAAACACATGTTAATAAGAACTCACATTGTCTATAGACACTCAGACTAGCCAGCTCTGAAATATTATCCCTAATCTTCTTGAAAGAGAGATGTTCAAAAGATGTAGCTATTTCTCACTTGTTGACTAAGTTACTTTTTTTCCAGAGAACTTTCTGGGAAGGGGAACATAGCTGAGAATGGCTCAGTGTTTCATGGAACTTTAGCCATTTGGTGGGAAGCAGTTGAAACAAATCTCAACCAAAAATTCACTCCTACCAGAAAGTAAAATTACGCCAGTTGTTAACCCTAGCAACCTCCTGGGCGCTTCCATCTGTAGTGAGGAGGCCTCTGTCTGTTTCAACCCCTGCACTGGGTTTAGTCAGCAAGGCAAGATATACTAGATTTTCCTCATCAATCACCCTGCACCATTTTCATGGTTAAGGCAACCCATTTATCCCATGCCTAAAAATAAAACTTCAGAATATGGACAAAATTCAAAGAAATGTATATATAAAATGTCATGCTGAAAACCTATTATCTTGTGTGCTAGTTTAAGAAACATTTTGAAAAGTTTAAATATATAAATTCAGATGGCTTCACAGTGAATATAGAGGCAGACCATTAACAGAACACAGCCAGCAAATGGGTCTGCCCATCCTGTCACCTGTGAAAGGACATTCATAGGAGGGTCTTGTTCCACGAGTAAAGAAACCCATAGTGTGACCCACTGTAAAAATAAGAGATGACCCTGCCATTTCAGGCCTGGGGTTTCCACCCCAGTGAATTCAAGGGTTGGATCTGGCCGTTTCCTGGCTCTCTCCTAGTTCTGAACCTGAGCAGCGGCAGTCTTCAAAGGGCATTCACCATTGCCTCCATCGCATTGGCTAACTCCTTGTGTCTGTGGCTCCTCTTCTCCACCTCTTACCTCTGCTGGCCCAATAAACCTCTGTTTTCTTGTATATTTTTCTTTTCTTGTGTCACACTATGTAATTTCCGGGAAAATCTCATTTTGACAATCTCTGTATCCTCCAATGTATGATGTATCTTTGTGACTCCTGAAGAAGAAATTTTAAAGGCAGCTACTTCCATTATTCTCCAATTTTAAAAGCTATCCCCTGGGCACTAAATGTCAATTCAGAGAATTCTACATTTGTTATCATTTCTAACCTAGCCAATAGTAATCCAAGCCATAATTTGAAACAGAGTGATTCTTGCCTGGAGACAGTGGACTCATAAATATACAGGTTGATTTATTCCTGTAATTTAAGAAGATATTAGGATTTTTAACATTTTTGGGACATTTCATTCAGTAAATTGAATATACAAGATTGAGCTAATGCATGTGCTTACAGACCTTGCATTTTTAATTGTAGATAGGATATTTTTAAATCAAATAACAATTTCAATTGAAGCTACTGTGAAATGAGCCAGGTTACTAACTCAAGAAAGATTTTACAAATCAAATACTTGTATGTTTGATTTAATTAGTTTAATTTATAGACTCTCAAATATGTCATTCCCTTTTTCTATGTGTGAAATATCTGCCTGTTCTCCACAATAAGCATAGAAAATCCAACCCGGAGAGGCACAGAGAAAGCCACTGTGAAAGCTGCCTGCCCATGGCATGTTTGGTCTTACTTCTTGCTGTAACAAACTTTAGTCCATGAAAAGCCCACTGGCTCTCCCCTCCCTGGCAGTCAGCAATGGTCAACACAGAAAGTTTTGCATGAGGCAAAAGTTTTCAGGAAACATCTTCAGTGACAGTTTGATGAGCTGCATCCTCAACTTCCTCTTTGTTCCTTTCTGAGCTCTACATTATCGTAAGATGACTGAGACAGAATAGGTTCCATTAAATGTGCTTTGTTCAAGAGAAATGAACAAGAAAGAGAAGACTCGTTTTCTTCACAATTTAAACAACTTATATTTGCCTGTCCTGATTGCCCGTTTAGGACTGCATTCAACCATAACTGAGATGCGTGGAATGAAGTGTTCACTGTGGGTCATGTAACTTACCTGAGGGCCCTGATTGCTGGTATCGTCACTGGGTTTCCCAAACAACATTAGTACTTCTATGGCTAGTGGAAGCAAGATGGATGGGTACTTTTCCCAAGCCACAAATACCCTCTCATCACGTTAGTCTTGAATTACTGTAGTCACTAGAAATCTGGGTAAACTGATTGCCTGGTTTGTGAAGCTACATAAACAACGACCCAGGCATCAGATGCATATACGGTAAGTTAAGTGGGAAGCCGGAAGCTGCATCATTAATCCAGATTAGATATCAAAATATATTTCTTTTCGTTTTCCAAAGTAACGTCTTAGGAACGCGTGGTGAAGTTTTCCTTTCTCATTACCGCTCTCCAAAAGGATCAATCAAAAGTTAGTAAACAAACTGTTTCAAACTCACAGTAACTGTGTTTTCCAATATAGCTTGCTGATGTAGCAGAGACCGTTGTTCCTGAACATAAAGTTGTATAATACGTTAGAGCTAAATGAAGTTTAAAACGGCTTGTGATAAACCCTGAAAATGTAATGCTCTAAAATAGGAACGTCAGCAGGCTGTCTATTATGTAACCATAATACTAGTGTTATGAGTTTAGATGGATGAGTTACAGAGTGATGACAAAAAGGCCGTTGTCTTTCTTTGGTATGAGGGAGCATGTGAAAGCAATTTTGAGGTGATTGACTGTAGAGACATGTTGGGATATGGTGACAACAGGATGGAGGATGAAGGCCACAGTTCTGAAGCTGTTCGGTGACCCTCAGTTAGCTTTGGGCAAGGCAGCGTCTAGTAGAAATCATTAGTGAATCTTCAGAATGCCCCCTGCCCCTTCAGTCGAAAGTCCCGTTGTGTTGATTCTCTGAACTGTGGGGTAATGTCCTTAGACAGTGAACTGGGGGAAGAGTTTCTTCAGTGACCAGGGCTCATCTAACGGGGCTGGGACAGCAGAGCCTGAATGGAAGAATTTGGTGAAATAGAAAGGCAGAGTGTGGTCCTGCCATGTGCTGGACATGTGACTCATGAGTTCCTGATTACCGTGGCTCTGGGAGATAGGCACATGGGAGACTAATGGGAAAAGGTACTTGATGCGTCCAGCCTAGTGCTATAATCTGCCCCAAGCTTTTCATGCATGCCAATCAGCATTGCTTCAGAGCTCATCTTTGGAGGAGCGTGTTGGGTTTTTCACCTTTCCCCCTTTGTTTCATTTTAGGGGAAATTTAAACCTACTACGTGTGAGGAAGCTGAGTTTGGGTCAGTGTCAATCCTGAAAATGCTTTCGCTCTATGAGAGCAATGGGTTAGGATGGTTAGAGCTTTCTGCCAATTCTTGGATCATGTCCTAGACCTTGGGTGCATGCTTGTTACTGCATTCCATCCGAGAGTGTTACCCACTTGCTGTAGAAGGACTTCAAGAAGTGATCGTGACCCTTTGGTTTACAAGTGAGGCCTGGAAAGGAAAAGTGAATTAAAGGCCACGTCAAGAGGCAGTGACACAGGCTGGAAGTGAGACCAAAGTTTCCTGTGAAAATGATGGTGCTAGCCACTAAATTGCATTGCACATTCTAAGAATCATCCCTCCCGGTCCCCTTTCAATCAACAATTTTATCCAACCAGGGGAGGATAGTTTTTTGTTTTTTGGTTTGTTTGTTTGTTTGTTTGTTTGTTTTCAAATTCAAGTTGTCAGAAGCCAACTATCCCTTCTCAAAATGTCAGTATTTATGAGTCTTCTGACTGTGGCCACTCAGTTTCTCAGGAATGCTGTCTTCATCTCCCTATGTAGGAGGCATCCAAGAGTACTCTTCCTTTTAGACTGAGAGTCAGAGAAGGGTTGGGGAGCTCTTTGTTCATGCCTAGACTTCTTTCCCAACCTTCATTTAGTGCCTTCCCTGAACAGAGCCTCCACATGGCTTCTAGCCTGATGGGTTCAGTCTTTCTGGAAAATAAATCCTTCATGTCCCCGCAGGGATAGAAAAGGGCGGTTGGCTGGCTGCCCTGAGCAGGGCAGATCGGATACCTTTCTGGGGTTTGGGACAGGGGGACCCCATGTTGGCCTTCGTAGTTTTGTCTACAGATCCTTGTGTCTGTTTCCTAAGGATAGTGGGTTAGCCTCAGCTATTTTCAGCTTATGCTTATCTAATTTGGCTTTGGAAGGAAGCAGAGACCCAGACATCATTGTCCCACTGTAGTAAGAACCTGGGCTGAGCATGGTTATTTGTGTGTTTGCTCATCTATTTCCATTTATTTGCTTGTGAAATGTTAGGCCTTCAGCAGTGCAGAGAACGAGTAAGGGAAATCTGAGCTCGTATATGCAAAGAGTTACCATGCGTGAAGATCACACCATATGCTCAGGCACTGCCGAGAGCCTTCAGGAAAAAAAAATTATCTCAGGTTTTGTGTTATCACCAAAAATTAACCTCACAGCATGGTTCATGATCAGACTTAGGAAAGTGTTTTGAAACTGAAGCATATAGCTAAGCAGTCTCTGGGTGAAAATCGGGGCCACCAGCGCTTGCAGGTGGCAGTAGCAAGCATCCTTGTCAGTGTTTGTGTTTTCAGATCCTCTAACAGGCAACAGGAAGCTGTCCTCCAAGTGTGTTCACACTGGGAACAAATGTTTGCTAAGTGAATAGACTGAATGGATGGGAGAAGTTGTGGCTACCGCCATGTGTTTGCAGTAAAAGCATTCACAGTATTTAAAAAAAAAAAAAAAAACTCTTCAAAATCCTAAGAATTAAAATGAAACAAATTTGCACCTGTTTTATTTTTGCCAAGAACAAAATTTTTTTTCTTGAAAAATAAAAATACACTCACCTGTCAGTAACTTTTCCCCAGCACCTGATATATTTTTGTTACCACTGCATTATTCCTGGTATTCTGACTTGTGTAATTGTTAGCAAAGGGATTCATCTAATACAGTATTCAGAGTTGATGACTGATTTACATAGCCTTAGGCTGTGAAGGATGGGGCAGTAAAATTTTCATATTTGCCTCTCCCCCCTGCAGTGAGGGCTTATTGATGGAGCCTTTAGTTTTGAGGCCGCCTCAATTCCACCTTGAGCTAGCATAGATAACAGTGATGAGTTTGGCAGTAGCATTGGCTCCAGTGTGACGTCTTCCTCCTCTGCACCTCCTTATTCAGGAGACACTAGAGCCTGGCCACGTCCTAGGTTTGGTTGTAAATCCCCCGCCTCTTGGCACAGTTCGTAAGAGGGTCCAAACTCCATTTGCCATTTCAGGTCCATCATATCGACCTAGATCTGTGTTCAGTTGATAACTGCTTTGCCTTTGAATGAATCCTGGCCAGGCTCTGTATCCTTTATTAGATGAATGTTTCCCCTGTATGCATGTGCATGCCTGGTGCCCACAGAGGCCGGAAGAGGGTGTCAGATCCCCTAGAACTGGAGTTGCAAACGGTTGAGAGTGCCAGTGTGTGTGCTGGAGACTAAAGCCATCTCCTCTGCAAGGGCAGCCAGTGCCCTTCATCACTGAGCCATCTCTCCGTCCCCGTTTACACTCTGATGCATCACCTTTCTACTTTAAATAATGTCCCATTTCAGTGTACCTCTTGATCTTACATGTATGCCCTTGAACAAAGAACCAGAGATTACTAGTGCGTTCTTGGACCCTACCCTGTGTACAGGCCCCACTGTGGGACAGTGTTTCCTGGTTTTGAACCAAGAGAGACACTTGCTTCATTTGTGTTCTGAGTTTGTTTGCTTGTGTGAGCAGACTGATGATTGGAGGACTATAGAGAGACATAGAAAGACCTAAAGTGAGTTTTGCAGACTCTCTATAAAGTAAAATAAATAAAATAGAATAAAAAATTTTGGTTTTGAGACCACTGTATACCCAGCAAAAGCTAACAGGTAAAGGGGGAAGGGGTAAGCAGTGTTTTTTTTTTCTCTTTGTTTCAATAATTATCCAAGATACCTGGCTTAACTAGTCACCCACACTATAGATCTGTCTCTTTGGCCTGTGCACAGGCATCTCAGGATGTTCTTGTGGGTCTCCTGCTGTTTTCCTTTTAAGAGGCTTTGGCTTTAAATAGCTGGATTTAATGGCAGGAACCCTCAGCCTCTTTTCCCTAAGGCCCCTTTCCACTGCTCCCTCAAAGGGAAAGCATTCTTAATTTCTCCCTGTCTGTGTTGACGATAGAACAGCCAGCTGCAGGGTGACTCAGTGCTGGCATACCTGAATTCAGGGCTTGACTCCACAGACAATTCCTCTCCTCTTCTGCAGCCTGGTGGGCCAGGGAAGCAGAGAAGGTTAAAGGGTAATGAATTTCTCTAGAGTGATAAGCTACATTCCAAGTGGATTTACAGCACAAAAACCTGTGTGTTTGAGGGGGGAAATGAAAAAGGGGGGAGGACGTACACACACACACACACACACAGATACACAAGCACAGCCATCTAAGGAGAGCTGTCCCAGGTGTTCTCTAAGCCACATCTAATTGCAGCATCTAGCAAGAGGATCTACCTTCTGTGCATGGTTCTTTAGAGCTTGGAGCACTCTTGCTCCAAAGATGCTCTTCCCAGTATGTTCAGGACTGTTGTACAGTTCCAGCTGGCCCCTTTCAGTTCCCTTCCTGATCAAAGTACACAAGATTTTTCCAAATATCTTGATTCCAGACTTTTCAACCTAGGGGAGCAACAGAATGGGGATGGAAAGTCTAGTCTGGAAACCACATCTGAGGATGGTTGTGGGAAAGGAAACTTGGCCCCATTTAAACCTTGCTAAAGCAGCAAAATCGCTTCATTGAAATGTGGGGTCTTGATTGCACAGCTCAAGAGGAGGCCCCTTGTCTGTACTCCAGTAGATGTATTTGGTGAATCTTAAAGGCTATGTCATTGCTATCTGCTAATCAAGGGCCAGAACCAGCCCACACACATCTGCCTCTCTCTCCTGTTGGTTGTTATGGAAAAAAAAAAAAAAAAACAACTCAGCTTTTTTAGATGAAGTCACTTCCAGTATTGCAGAAAGCAAGATCAAATGGATGTGGGTCCCGGATAGTTTCACCTCCTATAAACCCTTTCCTATCTTCCACTCACAATAGACAGGATGCCCTCCTAGTTTTCAGATGCTAAATGTTTGTGTCGCCATATTACCTCTTAAAGAAAGAAACCTTGTCTCAGTTTAGCTTATCCCTTGAAGTAAGGGGGAGGGCGGCTGCAGATATTTGCTATTCAGACCCATTCTCATTTGCCCTTAAAAACTAAATACACAATTAACTGTACTGAACAATGACTTTTGTAAGTACTGGGCAATAGTTCTGAATAGAAATAGTCACTGTTACTGAAGGGAGCTTGCTTTTGAAAGGAACTCATTTCACAAAGCCTGTAAGAAAATTCCAGGCCATATTCTCACATCATATCCATGGGAACTACAGTTGCTTGATGTCAGAAGAGGCTTAAATGGAATGAAACATTTGCCTTGGGAGTTTGTTCTGAGAGCAGTTGCTTTAGAAGGCATTTTGGAGCTAACCTAAGCTTAACTAATCATGTGCAATTATGTGCCTATGTCCATAATTTTGACGATGTGAGTCATTAGCTCAAACCTTGTCTTCCATCCCATGGAGAACAGATGCATTGGCTAAAAACAAGAGTTTTCTATGATAGCTCTGTTCTCAGTGGGAAAGTATGTTGGTGTTTCCTGCTTTTGTGCAGTGGGGTGATTTTGACCTTTGCCTACATTCCTTGATGGAATCTTGATGGATAATTACACATGCAATTATCGCCAGTAAAGAATTAGGAGATGCTTCATCCAGCTTTTCTTACCAGCTTTGCTCCTGTGCCTCCCAGGCCACCGCCAAAACCAAGACTGATTACCGCCAAGGGGTCTTGTTACTCTGCTGTCCTCCCGCTTTGGTGACCATTTGTAGAAAATGCACATAGCTTTTGCTTCTGACGGTATTTCAAAGTGCTTTCTGGGTGTACACCAGGAAATACTTCCAATTCGAGAGAAAACAGCCACAAGAGTGTTAGTTCTTTGCTGTAACAAACCAGCTCCCAGCATCAAAGGCACACCTTTGACATCTTGCAGGGGTAGTGTTTCATAGCTAAACATGACATTTAGGAAATGTCAGCTGTGAATGACTTTTTAGAGAATTGTTGTAAAGTCTGGTTGGATATTCCTACAGTCTCCGACTTACAAGAGCTCAACAAACAAGTTTCCCCGTAGACACAATAGGAGGCTACCCCTCCTCCCTCCTCCCTCCTCCCTCTTTCTTCTTCTTCCCTCTCTCCCTCCTCCTTCTCTCCTTCCTCCCTCTTCTTTCTCTCTCCTTCCTTTCTCTCTCCCTCCTCCCTCGCTCCCTTCTTTCTCTTTACCTCCTCCCTCCCTCCTCCCTTTTTCCTCCTACCTCTCTCCTTCCTTCCTCTCTTCCTTTTTCCTCTCTTCCTCCTTCTCTCCCTCCTCCCTCTTTCTTCTTCCTCTCTCCCTCCTCCCTCCCTCCTCCTTTCCTCCCTCCTCCCTCTCCCTTCTTCCTCTTTCCCTCCTTCCTCTCTCCTTCCTTCCTTTCTACCTCCTCCCTCTCTCCCTCTTTGCTTCCTCCCTCCTCCTTCTCTTCTTCCTCTCTCCCTCCTTCTCTCCCTCCTCTCTCTTCCTCCGTTCTTTCTCCCTCCTTCCCTCTCTCTCTTGCGGGGGGGGGGGGCCCTTTTCTCTTTCCTTTCTACCTTTCCACTCCTCACTGTGGCAGCCCTTTAGTGTGAGCCCGTGAGCACTGCTGTGGAAACTCTCGGGAAGAGTCAGCCCTTCTTGGAACACCATGACTTCTAAGGTTAAGAACTAGAGGTGGGAAGTAGACACAGTCAGGAGATGATCCCAGGGGTAGGTGGTAAGTAGCACCAGGTATGGCGTGCCAAGATTTTTTCTTTCTAGTAGGTTATGATTCTTTTGGACTTATTTAACTTTCTATAAAAATCAGATGTTTATAAAAGAGAAAAAGAAAAAAATCCCTTTTCATTGAGGTGTTGACATGAATTGGGCCATGCTACTGACCACACCTACACACACAGACACAGGCATGTTCTCAAATCAGTACATGTGTTCAGCAGTTTATATTTCATTGTTTGTAAAAGATTTGCACACGGGCATTTGGTCCCTGTAGTTTCTGTACAAAGGATGGAACCAGGACTCAGAGAACTTGAAATATTCCAGTTGCTAAAAGCAAGGCTGTGAGCTCCAAGTTTAAATTCTGAACTGTGCTCTGCTTCCATTCTGTACTGCGCTGTGCGGCCCTTTGTGCCTTTTTAAACAGAGAGGCAAACACATTTGCAGACGATTGGCAAACAGAATATAACTCAGAGCATCTCCAGCCACCTCCAGCTTTAACATTCGGCTGTTCTGTAAGATCCTTGTATGTATAGGAAGGTTGAAAATTAGATGAGGCTTAGGCAGAGTTCTTTATTTCCAGTTCTTTAGACTGATACGATTGTATTGCCTGTATAACGCACTAAAACTCGTCTCTTAAGACTTTACATCTGAGGGCTGGGGAGGTGGTTCAGTGCTTGAGAGTACTTGTTGTATAAGCATGGAGAGCTGAATTTGAGTTTCAGACACCCACATAGAAGCTGAACATAGTTGCACAGGGGGAGGGGGAGGAGGGAGCCTGACACTGGAGGGAGCTCCCTGGCCAGCTAGCCAAGCCGAGCTGGTGGGACTGAGGCTTGGGGACTCAAGGAAATAAGCAGTGAGTGGTAGAAGAGAACACCAATGTCCTTTTCTGGCCTCCACATGTGTATGAATGAGAATACTACCCCCACACATGTGGACACACATATACCACACATGTGCATATCACACGCCCACACACATTTTATGTTCTATTTATAGACCTAAGCCCACACGAATAGTGTTTTTATGCCTGTGGTTTTTTGAATGACTCACCCGGTATATTCTTGGTAAGTGAGCATTTTTATCTATAATATTTTATTGGTGTTCCATACCAGAAAACAAACTCATTAAATATATTAAATATTTGCGTGTGGGGGCCTTTCTAATGAAAGTCTAGATAGCATCGTTCTGAAAGTGATAAGCACGTGGCAAAGCCCGACATGTGAGCACCTTACATGGGCCTGTTTAAGGAGTACTAATGACACTGGTAGAGTGTCCCTCTGACCGAGCAAACAATGGGAGCATCATAACACATGAACTAGCACCATTATCTGAGGTAGAAAAAAAGCCTCACATTTTGCATAAATCCAGAAGTAAAAACGGTTTCAAGAAAAAAAAAAAAGTGTTAAGAAGTATATTTAGCTTAGAAGGAGGGGAAGAAAAAAAAAAAAAACAAAACAAGTGATCATGAACACTGCTTTTTTTTCCCCCTCCCAAAGTATAAAAACAGTTTCCATTCTTTGATGCCATGATGTCATGCTCTGAGTGAGATACAGTGAAGGAGATGGAATCATACAAATGAAAGATAAATTTGTTATCAACTGACTTAACCGGAAGTAAAAATCTGGAGACTGCTTGGTAAAGAACTTATGAAGCCTTAATAATCATGGAATTATCATTCTCGAGGATATAGATGGATTTTGTTGGAATGAAAACTATTGTATCATTTCCATCTTCACAGACACTGAATTTCATGAGTTTCGTCTTAGTTTGGGTTGGGCTTTTCTCGGACATGTACTTAGCCATCTGTTCTGCCTCTGGAGAGGCCACTACAGTCCAAATGGTGCTTCGTGGTTCAAGCTGTGAGCTCTGCTGCAGTCCTCCACACACCTGGCTGACTAATAGAACTGCTGAGAAGGAAAGCCAGACTCACTGTGTCATTAAATGCTGCCCTGCCTCCCAAACACTGGCAGAAGTTAGAGGCTCAGGCCCTCAGCTCCGCCTGTTATTTTCTTTGGAGACAGGCAGGAGTTATGAAGACCAATGATTTCTGCCATTGAAAAAAAGAAACTTAGTGAAGAGAAAGCAATTATACAACTCACATGTTTTTTTTGTCATTCTTGTTAAATGCCCACTTTTCTTAGTCTAAACAAGAATTGAACAGCCAACCCAGACCAAATTTCCTTTTCCATACCTCAATTCTTCCTGGCCAGGCGTTAAAACACAGTTGGTTTTTATTTATGTAGCGAGGGAAAAAACAAAACAAAACTATTCTCATTTCACATTGACTGAATATGGCGCCTGGGTTTAGGTTTAGATCAATTTGCATTGGAGTAGACCATCAGAACACTCCCTGTGAAACGGCATTGGGTTTTGAAGTCTATTTTAGAGCATGGTTGTGCCTCTCCTACTGTACTGGAAATGTCATCCTGGAAGATGACAAGGTAAAGCAGCTTGTGGCTGAAGGCACCCAGACACACACAGTTGCTTACCGGCCGAGACTCGAACAGCCCTGCCCTCATGCGGAGCAGCGTTGCTGTCAGTTACCAAGCACTCCTGCCGCAGCCGTGTGCCAAAAGCTTCCTGGACCGACTAAGCGAATAAATGGTGTGGTCTGGATTAAATAATATCTGCCTCAGAGCAAAGTGCTGGCGACCGGCAGGAGACCAGATGGCAGGTGTATTTTCTGCAGAGCCCTATTTGGAAAGTAAGCTTTGTGCAGTTTTTGCTCATTTCTTACCATCTTAGACCATTTTTGAAATAAATCGTTGAAGAATCTAGCACATCAAAAACAAGTGTGCAGGCCCAGGCCCATCGTGTAAGTGGGCACAGAACCGGCTTCTTGATGGGCCTGGATTTTCTTTTTCTGCAGCTCTGTAATGACCTATCCCCCTCATCCCATCTCACCTTAACCCAGAGGTAACCCACAAAACTGAAAATACAGTGAAGGTATTTTAAAATACAGGAAAAATCTGCCTGAAGCAGCCCACAAATGTATTACTGGTCTCTATCTGGTGGTTGATTAGAAAATTTGCTTACACTCAGAAACCCAGCACATGTTCATAGCACACACACAAAGGGAATGCTTCCCCATTTCAAGGCAGAGAAGCACTGAAATTGCTTCTTCCAGCAAACCTTCAAGATTTACCCTGTCTCCTGTACTAAAGATGCAGTCTTTGGAAAGTAAGATGAACTCCAGGCTTTTAAGTAGAAGCAAAGAAACATCAGCTCATACTGGGATTGCTTAGCATAGAAAACCAGCATGGAAACTTTCAGAAATCACTTAGGGTTGTGAGTTTTGCAAGCGGCAGGATCATCTGGCATCTGAGATAGCATCTTCCTTCATACCTTACTGGCTGGCAGGGCCTTGTTATGTTTGTTCTAGTAGACCCCCACTTTCCCACTTCCTTCTTCCCTTGCTGCTTTATCAGGTAGACTTTTGAGCAATTTCAGTCAACCCCAAGTCATTCTATCCACAGTGTATATTGCTTTCAGGTTGATCTTTATAAAGCTTTGACATGACTTTGTTTCTAATTTTAGATGTCCAGCGATTCCCTATCGTCCTATAGCCAACCAAATCCAGATTTCTGTGTTTCCGTCTCATGTTATAGGATTGAACCAACCTCCACTCTCTTCAAATCACTGACTTTGTTTGCTACTATTCTACAGCATGTTCGTGCCCTTGGCAGTGTGATGGAAGCCAGGCTCTATCCCATCTCTGTTGATAAGTCTGCTCTTGAACAGGGTGTTTCAAAATGAGTCTCCCCTGGAACACCCTGGCCCCTCCTTCTCACTCTGCAAGTCCTACCTATCCAGCTGTTACTGACTCGAGTCCCACACTCTTGTTCAAGTGGAAGTCTCTTGACAGTGCATGGTGATGGACTCAAGGCATGGCATGGCCTGAGCTGCTCTGGACTACTCCAGCCCTTCAGTTCCTCTTCTTGCTTGGGCAGCATACTTACAGTCTGGACCAGTGGCCTCCAGGATGGTGTGTAAGAAAACCACTGGGCTGCCACAAGAACACATCAGCACTTAACACTGACGTTTTTCACATATTTTCAATTTCCATCTGAATAGTTCTATAAAGTACAAGACATAGTCATACTGAAATACATATTTGACATTTATAAATAACATGTATGTAGTGGGCCCTCTATTCTATGGGTTTAACCAACTGTTAAATCAAAAACACCCAGAAAAAAAAAAGCCTGCTGAAATTATATAGATTTTTTTTTTCCTGGTCATTATTCTCTAAATGATACAGTGTAACAATTTTCTACATAGCATTTATGTTTGTTAGGTGGTATAGCTAATCTAGATGATTTAATGTATACCAAAAATTCTATAGGTTATAATCAAACACCATATTATTTTCTATAAGGAACTTGAGTGTCCATGGATTTTGGAGTCCTGGGATGAGAATCTCACTGATAC
Organism: Psammomys obesus; assembly: GCF_907164565.1. Taxonomy (NCBI): domain Eukaryota; kingdom Metazoa; phylum Chordata; class Mammalia; order Rodentia; family Muridae; genus Psammomys; species Psammomys obesus. Next base: position 31,978,993 of record NW_026593286.1, on the reverse strand, counting down.
TGAATATATTGAATGATTCTGCCTCCTTCCTCCCTTCATCCATCCCTCTTTCCCTCCTTCCCTCTCTCTCCTTCCCTCCCCTCCCCTTCCTCATGTGTATGTATTCCACGTCCAGGCACTATAGTGAATGATGAAAACCTGCAGAGTGGCAATGTCAGAACAATCTCATTGGAGTTTCAGGGACCCAGCAAACTGCCCACCTACATCCATTAATTCTCTTATTCACAAATTATTTAGTGATGTCCCACAGCGTGCCACGCAGTGTGGAGACAGAGGAAGTGAGCAAGAGGAGACTAATTGTCACTTTTTTTATCTGGTAGATGTTTTACTAGAAGATGTGGCTTCAGAGCTGGGTATTACTAAAATAATTCCTCCCCAGGGGAAGACATAAGCAGTGTCTATCCCTTCTCCCAGGTCCCAGCAATAAAAGAAGGCACGGCACAACTCCACCAAAGTTCCTTCCAGGGAACTTATGAGTTTATTGAACTTCCTTGCAGAACATAGGTGAGGAGTGTAGGTACTCTCTCCTAAAAGGCCACACCTACCTACCGCAGCAGGGATGAGGGCTTCCCAGTTGGAGGCTATGGATGGGGTCTCCACTCCAGTCTCCTGCCGCTTTCATACAGAACTGCAGCCATTCCCCCAGGCACTGTGCCATTAAGGTCAAGTTGGCTGCATATACCAATGTGGAGGAAGTAGCCAGATTCTCAGGCCTTGTGACTCTCCACTCTGCCCTGAGGGGATGTGAACAGACATCAGGCCTAGCTGAGATACTCTCTTGCAAGTTGGTTCAGCAGAACTCCCGAAGATGGTGGCAGTTGCATGGTTTGGAGGTCAGTCATGTACAACATGGGGCCGGGAAGATTTGCAAGTACTTTACCCCTGCGTAGGGCAGATACGTTGTGGACAAAGGGGCATTGCACCCCGTTTTCTACAATTTTTGTTTCTAACCAGGCTCAGAGCCTATACTTCGAACTACTTTAAGGCCAAGAACAAGTGAGACAGACACAGGCTTCGCAGGCAAAGTGAGGGGAGAGTTAGTAGGAGCATGACAGGTTTACTCTTTCAAACGCACCTATGAACCAAGCAGGAGAGAAAACTGGTATCAGGGGCCCAGCAGTGTCCGAGCGATGTGCGTTCCTCCCTGGTAAGTAATCCTCTCTGCTTAGCTTTTATTGCGTTCTAATACTGTTTTCCGGAGGTTCAAATGTACCTGCCCCAAACAAAGGACACCGTTTCTCTTCTCAAAAGGACTAACAGGATTCACGGGACCCAGTATTAGGGTCAGCAGACTTGTGTTCAGTGAAAATGTATACATTCTGAAGCCCAGGGCTCTGCTGTTCGATGCCCTTCCACTGTGAGTGTGTGTGTGTGTGTGTGTGTGTGTGTGTGTGTGTGTGTGTGTGTGCACGCTCATGAGCATATGTATGCATACCCATGCTCACCTCTATCTGTCTGTCTTTAACATGGCATAGCTGTTAATGTTATCTGAACACACATTCTGAAGCCTCTCTCTACCGCCACCCCTGCCCACCTACACGCGCCTAGACACAGAATAAGTACATACCCTTCCTACCACACTTTGCCGACTCTGACACAGTGTAGAACTGGCACGGTCACATGAAACAAAGGGCAGAGAAACAAAAACCTTGTTTCTAGCTGCTGGTAAGCAAAAAACAAATTCAGCGGGAGAGGGGGGAGGAAGAGAAAGTGAAAAGGAAAGAAGGGTGAGTGGGTGAGGAGTAAAGAGACTGGAATCACATTTAAACCAAGAAGCTCAGACCCCTGCATGAAAAAGCTTTCCCGAGTCACCTGCTCTGTCAGGGAAGAACGCTAATTCTGTGGAAAATGAGAATCTGTCCGGTTAGAAAGTATCTACAGAGGAAGACTCAATAACTGAAGTGATGAAGCATGCATTCAGGGCGCTCTTACCCAGCGCTTTTAGTTGTACACTGTGTCCTTTCCAGATGGTCCCTCACCTCCCTTGGTCAGGAATAGTAGTCTTAAGTTCGTGACTAGGTGTGTGACCCAACAAGTCAGTCCTGTGCCACCACAAGCTTTTTGGGGATACGTGTTTGGGGATACACCTTTCTCGATCTTGTCTGTCATTTGCACACCCTACTTTAATGGTGGAAATTAAACACAGGAATTATTTGATGTTTTCTTGTGCTTCTATATACGTATCCCCAAGATTCAGGTTTTTTAAAACACTGTAACGGTAATTTAAAATCAGTTCCTTGCCTCTCTGTGTAAGCAATTCAGAGTGTCAGGACATGTGTGTACAGACGTTGAGAGCATCCAGCCTTATCCAAAGGCTCATGAATGATGGAAATCCCGGGAGGCTGATGTGGGAAATTTTGGAGTTAAGTATTGCTTGGGTTATTGATTTGGTTGCTGTAACAGAAGACAAATAGCAGTGACCTAAAAACAAGCCAGCCAGTCTCTCTGTAGTGTAATAAGCTGAGCATTTTGATGGGGGAAGCCCTATGATGATAGGACCCAGACATCTTCTGTCAGCTGCTGGCTGCACTTTCTGGCTTCCATTTCAAGGTCTTGCCCCAACACTGGAGGGGAGTACCTAAAGGAAGTGGAATGCCCTTCCTTCCAAAGGTGCCTAGAATCCTGCAGATCACTTCCCCTCACATCCCCTTGACCAGAACATGCCGCCGGCCCTATGGAGTTGCAAGGGGACTGAGAACCATGGTTTTGACCTGAGAAATGCCTTCTAGCTGTTGATAAGCAAAACCAGATTCCATGGAGAAAACGAAAGCACGAGAGGGAGAGGCGGAGGTCGAGGGGGTAAGGAGGGAAGAAGACATTTGAAGCACATGTCAAGCCAAGAAGCCTGGGTCTCTGAATAGAAGGCAAGAATAGATACTGGGACAACAGTTCACTCTGCCTCCGGCTTTACTGGGCTGAGCTGTGAAGCATGTTTTGACCCAGAGTTCAGCGAGGGGACTTGTAAACAAAACGGAAAATGCCTTAGGATGTAGAGTAGGAGAAAAATCTTCTATGTAGTAGGAGCTTGGGATTGCAAATTTGTGCATCTCAGATCTCAACACTTGTGGCAAGATAAGCTCTCTCCAACTTAAAAAAAGAACTGGGAAATAGCTTAGTTGGCCTGCAACGTGCTTGAGTGCAAGAGTAAGGATCGGAGTTCAACCACTAGGACCCGCCATGTGAAAGACCAGACAAGGCAGTGCATGCCTATAATCCCAGTGTGGGGAGATGAAGACGGGGGGGGGGGGGGTTCCTGAGGCTCACCAAGCAGCCAAAGTAGCCTAGTTAGTGAGCCCCGGACCCCTGGGAAAGACCCTGTCTCAAACCAAGAAACAAATAATTTAAAAAACAACCAAGGCTGGCTCCTGAGAAATGATACCTGAGGTTGACCTCTGGCCTTCACACATGTGCATCCACATTGGCTCTCTCTCTCTCTCTCTCTCTCTCTCTCTCTCTCTCTCTCTTTCACACACACACACACACACACACGCATGCACACACACACAGGAACAGGGGTGCTGGGGACAGGGAGAGGGAGACAGAGAATCGTAATTTGTACAGATACCTATTGCTACTATACACTTGAATCAAAGTAAATTTTCCAGGTGACAATCTCAGACTTACTAAGTTCTGCTTAAAACCACTGTCACTTCTTCATGTGTGATTCTAGGCCACACAAACCTTGCTGCGCCTCGGCCCAGATCGTCCTCAGAGTCTAGGCTCCACTTCCATGAAAGGGACAGTATAGGATAGACTTGAGTAGACGGGAGGCCTGTAATGATCACAATTAAGCTTTCAGCGCTGGTGAATGAGAAACCTGTGGTTTAAAAAGAAAAAAAAAAAAAGAAATGTGCTACTGCCACCAACACCATATTGTAAAATGAGTGTCTCTTTAAGAATGTCTGCTCCAGGAAAATAACCATAAAGAGATGCTCTGCTGCATACAGTACCGCACAGACTCCATCTGAGACTTGCCGTTTGTTTACTTGATTAGCCGAGCGCTTTTCCTTGTTAGTGTCCACATTCATCCTTTTCAATTATTACTCTGCTTCTCATCTTGCCCTGACAAGACCAACCTGGATTTTGACAGTCAGGATGATTTTTATCCATTTAAGCTGCTGGAAGCAAAAATCTGGTTTTGCCCATCACTTTCATTATTAGGAAAAGCAATAAAACCAGGCTGGAATTAGATCAAGGCTATCTGTGATTTTTGCTAGGAAAAAAAAAATAAACATGCATCTCCACCTTCATATTGGGTTAATTTCAACCTCTAAGAGGTATTAAAAGCTACCTGTACGAGTGTGATTCTGAGCAGGTCATTTACTTGACCACTGAAGGAATAATCTAACGATGGCAGCTCACATGAGTTGAGTGGTTAATACACCCCTTTTCTTCCCCAGGTTCTGTGGTCAGAGCTGAAAGCCCTGGTTAGACCCACCGCAAGTACATGGCTGGAACACAGGAAATTGGAGCTTCGGCGAACAAGTAAACTGTCCCTGTTCACTTTGCTGTCCCTGTCCCATTTAGATAGATTATGTGTTTTGTACAGGAGTGATCCTTGCTGCCAAGGACATAAAAACGGGTTGGTGGGGAGTGGAAAAATCAGCAATCGTGATTAAGGTTGGAGAGGGACGTGGCAAGAGAAAGATGGTCAGAGATAAGGTAGAGGAAAGATGGAGGCACAAGCCAAGGGCCGTAGCAGGGTGGCATCAGGAACCCGGGAGAGCTATAGCGTCAGTTCTTCAGAGCTTCAGGGAAGGACATGTGACTCTGGTCCTTAGAACTGAGATGTTTTGCACCAGGTTTATACTGATTTGTTACAGCATTCCTAGGAAACGCATGTGCTCAGTTCTCTGTCCAGTTCTGTGTGACCAGGATGATCCATGGCTCCTGGCGGCTGCAAACACTAGAGTAGAGTAGCTCACAAAACTGCTGGCAGAGGGGCAAGGTGTTCCTACCTGCAAGGCCTGAACGTGGGGACACATAGCGCTGCAGTCAGCTCTTACATTGGCCTTGACACTTTAAAGGGACTTCACAAATCTCCCCTCAGATTCATCTTCTATTGATGCTGTATTTCAGCTCTCAGAATACATTTTTTTTTTCTGGAAAGTTCCTTCTGAGGCCTTCCATGTACTTCGGTAGCTCCTTTCTCAAAGCAGTTTTCCCCTCTCTTCTCCTTTTCCTTTGGAGACGTTTCTGGCAACTTTGTTGGGGAGTGTGGAGAGGCTGAGGAGGGGTGTTCTCAGCAGAGGCGTGAAGTGTCAGCCTCCTGGAACCCAGGTAAGGAAGGGGAGGTCCCAGGAGACGCTGCCCTTCCAGAGCAGTAGTTACTAGGTCAGGACCTGGCTGGCTAGGAAGAATAAACTTTATGACTTTTTCTTTTAACTAACGGGAAGTTCTTGGGTGTATGAGACTCAGAAAGTCTCTTAATAGGCCACCCTTCACAGTCCCATGTCCTGACTTGCCTGTGGCCAGTGATAGCTTGGGAGCAGGGCCTGGGGCAAGTGAGCTGAAGGTCGCAGTCCTGTCTCTACTGTGCTGAGCCACATTTATGCAACTTTGTTCTGTCAGGGAAAGAAAGCAGCACAAACAGGCTTTCCACTATCTGAGGGCTAATCCTGTGTGAGTTTGCAGCCGTCATCTAGCCTTCCGACCACCATGAAACAGCAGTAGGTAGGACTGCCCCTGTCTACAGCCAAGGACCAAGGGTGTCACTGCAGGCCTGGCTGGAGCAGCAGCGGAGCAGCAGACTGCGTGGAGTTGCTGCTGGCCAAAGGCCTGTGCTGGACCTTTCAAACCTGTGGTTGAACAGTCCTCTCTACCCTGGCCTCTCTGAGCTCAGAACTGACTAGAGTATACAGTGATAAGGGTTGACAAAGTTTTAATGTGGATGTTAGAACAAACTAAAATCTTATTTGTTAAGCTTTGAGTATTAGTTTCTTTTCATAGTTGTGTTTTTCCCTTTTCCCTTGTTACCACGTCCCACTCTCTGATGAAGTCAAGGCCCAGCTTAGATCTAGAAGCTCTCCTTGGCTTCCTAGGCTCCGCTTTCTGTGCCCCTTCACACAGAATGCTCTAAGAAAACATTGTGCTTCCTCCATAATAGCATACCCTGTGTGGGTTCTGTGCCCTACCTGGTAAGCCTCAGCAGCATTTCCCCAGGGTCTGTAGTGTGTTCATTTTCCCTCAGATAGTTCCCAGCACGGGCTTGCCTGTGGGGAGATGCTTACCGAAATCTTCCTGAATGAGAAACTCAAGAACAGAAGACATCCTCAGCTCCCGGCTCTGTCACTTTCTCACTGTTCCTACCATGTGGCTTTGAATAGCTTCCTTAACTGAGAAACTTAGGGTCCAAGTGTTTTCATTTGTAAAGAGAAAAGTTTGGGGAGGACAAAAATTTTTTTTCAGGAAATGCTGAAATGAGAATATTATAAATAAGGTGTAAAATGCTAATGCAGCTCATTGCCTGTCCCGGACTCATAAGTCGGAGGTTGTACCCTGCAAACTGTGGGTTGAGAGCATTGTAGATTTCTTTTCTCCAATGTGAATTGATGCATTCACTCCACCCACTCATACCCATTAAGAGTCAACCTATTTATGTGTTTAATAGTCACACCTATTTATGTGTTTATTATTCTGTCCTTGGCCCAAGACTTCCTTCCTACAAGGTACTCTCTACATTTCTACTAATAGGAGGCAGCTGTTAGCAATGCATTCTGCTATGTCCACTTTTTGTATGAATGCTCATCTTTACTTTTATTTTTTAGAAAAGAGGGTCGATGAGAGCTTTTTCTATACTGAGGTTTTTTTCAGGTGATCATAATTCGGTGAACTATGGTAGAAGAACAGTGTCAAATGGAAAAAAAATCTGCAGGTATTGACCATCCGTGAACCTGCATTAATAATACACATAATTAACTATGTGGAATAGTTGCTATGGAGATGAAAGGAGGGACTTACCGTTAGTGTAACAGTAGAGAACGTGTGAGTTTCCGTTGTAAATAGTCAAAATAGCTCACGCATGGTGGCTGCTGGCTCCAGAGTAGAGGAGCCTGTGTCAGCCTAAAAGACTAGATTCGAATCTCACATTTTAGAGGTTGTTCCCTCTAGGAGTCCTAAAGATATGGCCTTAGGAACCAGAATATTACCATGCTCTAGGCACATCTCACTAGTAAATTAAAAATACTTAGCTGTTTCATTAATACTTTATACATATAATAAAGAGGTAATTGGCGAAGAATTCTTAAAGGGTATAATTAATTTGTCTTAAAATTTGCTCTATATTTTATGTCAATTGTGACAAATTGAAGATTCAAAAATAAACTAATTTTTTTTATTGTTTTGGTTTTTCAAGACAGGGTTTCTCTGTGTAGCCTTGGCTGTCCTGAGTTCACTCTGTAGACCAGGCTGGCCTCGAACACACAGAGATCTGCCTGCCTCTGCCTCCCAGAGTGCTAGGATTAAAGGTGTGTGCCACCACAGCCCAGCTTCAAATTATTTTTTAATCTTAGTGTAGAGGCTTTCATTTTTGGAACACACTGTCACTATGTTGTTCAGTCTGGCCTTGAACTCCTGGACACAGGTGTTCCTTTTGTTTCAGCTTCCTGTGTTGCTGGAAATTCTCTCAGGCATGTTCTACCATAATAAGCTATCTTATTGCAAAATCTCAACATTTTTGAAATGATAATATTGGATGATAAAACAGTAGTGTTATAAATAAATTCACTACAAATAAAATTTAGTTTATATTTAATTGAATGTTTTGTTGCCTAGTGTAGAATTTCTTTTATCTTCGAACAAAACTTAGTTGGCACAACTATTATGCTAATAAGTGAGTTGGGGCCCCTCCCCTGTGACCTCCTGCTTATTTAGCAGCAGGCACAAACACTCTGACCCTGCTGACTCAGCAAAGCACACTTCCGGGTCAGGTAGCTGTGACCTCATGTGGACAGAGCACATTCTGTTAATAGCACACCAAGCAAACAGTAAAGACAAATAGATTTATTGTTTTTCTGCAGACAACTTATTCTGCAATCAAATCCCAGCCAATAAAAACTGATTTGATGACTCAGGTACTTGGTAGAAAAACCTTGATGAAAAGCTACACTTTCTAAGAAAACAAGAGGATGGCTTTATCTTCATCTCATTGAAAACAGGCTATAGTGTGTTGAGAAGGAGCTTTTGCACTTGGTTATACATACATTACTAAAAGTGGGCTACGGAAATTAAGAAAGTCACGTTTGTGTTCATGTGTCTTGGTCCTTAAAGGGAATTCCTTTCTTTCTTTGTGTATTTTCTTATTTTATTTATTTTGAGACAAGGTCTCCTGCAGCTCAGGCATGCATTGAACATTGTATGTAATGGAAGATGCCCTGAAACCCATGCTCTTGTTTTACCTGGGTGCTAGGATGACAGAGTGCAGGATGCCTGGCTGATACTGCTTATTTTTATGCTACAGATGGAAATGTGCAATTAGAGCTTAAATCCTAAAAGACCATAGTCGCATCAGTGATCGACAGAGAGATATTACAGACTTGGCTGTTTTCTTTCAAAATGTTACTTATTTTAGTTATTCAAGAAAATGATTTTTAATTGATGGGGGGTAATGAGGGATGTGCGTTATAAATAGTGTGTTTCTTTGTCTATTAGCTGTGATTTTTAAAATTTACTATACTTAGTTTGATATTAGAAATACATAACAAAACTATTGCCAGTATGAAGACAATGAGAAAACCGGATTTAAATAATCTCCCTTGAAATACAAGGTTAATGGTAGAGCTTAGAATAAACTTGAAAGAAGGCTCTGGATGAGCAGAGTGGGCTGTTCACAAGGAACAGAAATTCACACCTGCCTCAGAGACATGAGGACCCAGAAGCCAAGGGACACAGTCTTGTTGAAGTAAAAAGGAAGACGAAACCACCATACCCAGCTTTTCATACCTACTAAGCACTTAATAATGAGTTTTGAGTGAATAAATGAACTTTAGACTATTCAGCCCTATCAAGCATTGGATAATTTACTTTTTGATACAGCATACAAAAATGACACAGGGGTAATAACTCAGAGTGATGAAAGACCTAAGCTACTTAGACACCTACTGCAAGTCTTATTCGTGTTTAAATGAGAACAGGGTCCCAGGTACCAATTTGCCTCTCTGACATTTTCATCTCTAGGAAAAGTAAAGGAAATGAATGGAGCTGCTATTCGGATCTAATTTTAACCAAGAAGAGATTGGCTGGTGGAATAGAAGTAGAGGAAGCTTTATCCATTTATTCAATAAATAGGTATTGGGTGTCTGGCGGTCAGTTTAGCTTTTCGCTTTTGTGATAACCATGAAGCCTATGATGGATACAGTCCAATGTACTACATATTCCAAGTATTTCAGAGAAGTGAGAGATAGGCGTTTAGAGCCCGAGAGTCTAAGATTTAGAGACTGCTAAAGAAATAGACACTCAGCCCCTAACATTCAGATTAGACTCTTCCGTATACCCCTGAACTTCTTCAAGTGCACCCTGAAAAATCCAGTGTTGTGCAGCATACAGTTCGCCCTTGTTCCCACTCTGTTTGGTGTGAAACTTGAAGCTTCAAATGGCAACACTGCATCTATTATCGGATTGTTGTGTCCTTGGCAAGTACAACAGAAAGTGCAGTGTAAACCCATAAGTTATTTATGTATAAAAGTAGTCAGGAAACAACAAGGAGCCTCCAATAACGTAAGTGTGAGGTCTGTTCCCAGTTTTCAGAGACGACTCACATGCTCACACCCATATGCACACTACCAGTCTAACGTTCTGGGATTCTTTGGTGAGCAGAATTCTAGCTGTGATCATTTCAAAAAGGAAGAAGAAAGGAGATGGCTGCAAATGGCACAATCGTATTAATTCAGAACCAAAATGAGCCTTTAAAGCAGTGTGCAAGGGAAGACAAATAAGCAAGAATAAATACCAGAGACAGTAAATTCTCTTAGAATATTGTCAAGAGACCTAGGGTATCCTGTGTGCCAAGATATTGTAAGAAATTCTAAAAACAACAAGAGAAATTGAAAAATCTGGCAGGGAACTATCCCAGCAGGAAGTGAAGTTGACAAAATAAGCCAGATGTAGAAAATGGAATGCACGTGACTTTGAGTGTATTATACGTGTTTTCACTAATGGCGTGGTTACCGTTTTCAGTCAGGTCTGGAATGCTGTTCCTGTTGTCCTTTCTTATTATGGGATTCTGTTTTATTGTCGTAAAGAAAAGAATCAGAAAGGGACAAGACCTCTAATGAGAAAAGCAAGAGAGTGAAGCCATTCTCCCACTTAAAGCTCTCATCATTCTCGCTTGTTAACGGGGCTATGATTTCCCACGGGCTGAGGAGAAAAAAGAAGGTAAGGAACTACTAGGTCCTCACAGCCACTAACATGAGCCCCTCAGCCCCTCATCATGGGTGGGGTCTGCCGTGAAAGTTCTGACTTGGGCTTTGCCCACCTGTCACAGATCAACTCCAGCTAGTCTGGGAGGATTTCAGAAAGAAATCCAAAGTCGAAAGAGGGTCAAAAAGAGAGAATATAAAATTCTGTCCAGATGTTAGAAATTAATTGTGAAGACAGAAAACACTCTGAAAACAAAGCAATGATCATTAGCCACAAAGAGAAGGTTAAACGGGACTAAGTCATTCTCCTGTTTAGTAAAATAATTAGAATGAGAAATAAAGACAATGCGGCAGGTAGGGTGCATGTGAATTTTCATTGAGGTCATTCTCTCAGCACCTCAGGATTTCATAGTGACAGTGTATGAAATGAATAGCAACCGCAAAATTGATGCCCAACTAGAATTGTGTAACCCAACCCAGAGTTGGTGTGGCTGCAGAGGATGGCCTTTGTAGCCATGGACTTCTTTTTATTAGTGATGGAAGTGCTAAACTTGATGGAAACAATGGCAGAGGCAGATTGTCACTGAACCCATGTCACCAGCATCCTGTGTGCCCTTCTCCTTTTGACCTCACGCCAGCCCTCTGCAGTCGGTGCTCCTTTCTCCTCACTTTCTAATGAAGTAAATCAGAACAGCTAATGTCCTCAAGGTTATAGAGCTTCTAAGTAGCCAAGTTGATTCAAGCCCAGGCTGTCTACTTAATGGTGTAAGTGACTTAAATTATATCCTTCCGCCGGTGAACGACCAGGGTGAAATGGACAGCTAAAGTGGAAAGTTATAGATTTGATCCCCCAAAGAACACTAACAGACTTGAAAGATACGCCAAATGAATTTGGGCCAAATATAAACTCATGCACTTCTGTGACCAAAAATATCAAGTGCAAAAGTCAGGAGTCCATGACATGAACAGGTCTTGGAGACCGGGGCTGTGGGATGGTTATGGCCAGTGAGTGGAGTGATGTGATTATCAATGAAATCAATCTGAAGCTGCATTTGATTTTTGTAAGTAATCCATTTTAATGAATTCTTTGAGAATTTCATGTAGCATTCCTCTATCGGGTTCTTTCCTAGACCCCACCTCCATTTGGGATCCTCTTTTTTAAAAATGTTTTTAAAGGACACTATCCTGCCACAGATATCCTGGTCCTCTCTTATAATCTTTCTGCCCCATCTTCTGCCATGTTCCTCGAGCCTTTGTGTAGGGGTCGTGCTCTGAGTATCGTTAGTTGGGACTGGGCACTCCGTAGCCAGTTGATCTCTGCCTTTTGGCCAGTTGTGGCTTTCTGTAATGGTCTCCATCTGCTGCATAAAGTAGCTTCTTGGATGAGGGCTGAGAGAAGGTATTTAGACATTAGCACTGGTTTAGGAAACTGCATTCGCAGTTTCTCCTTTAGGCTCTGTGGCCTCACCTGCCACAGGTGAGGCTAAATTTACAGTGTCAGGCATGAATTCCCGCCTATCGCTCAGGTCCTAAGTTCAACGCGGCGGCTGTTGGTTACCCCCGGGGCTGTTAGTGCCGCAGTTGCACCTTTCAGAATATTTAAGCAACATTTTAAAAAGAACAAAGCTCTAGGATGAATGAACAAGAAATGGGTGAGCCCTTAAATTGGAATGCCTTCATGTCTGATGAAAAGAAATGCGTTCTATTAAAAATAATTTAAGGATTTATATTTTCCTGTTCCAGCTTCCTTTATTACGTGAAATGATTCTGTACTAGATTAGAGGAGGCACACTTAAGGTGAATCTAGGTTTGAGAGGAGTGCTGGGACTTCAGGATGTCTGAAAACAGGCCTGTGGCATTGCCTAGGAAGTGGCAGAGAGGCAATTACCCCAGCCTGTCTCCTCCCTCAGCTGTCAGCAAGAGTGCACTTGCCCCGAGCTTTGGGAATCTACTGTGGTTTTGTTTGTTGACTAAGGCCATGATGGCCACTGAATGAGGATGCTGAGGTAGGAATTCACTTGTAGGTAAGGGAAAAAAGGGACTGCTTGGTCCTTCCAACTCCAGGATTCTGTAAGAGTGGGCAGTAGCCGTCTCTCTGGGAAACTAGTGAAGGATGAGCACTGAGTTAAGGATTAAAGCTGCACTGACTTCTGGGAAAGTTGAGTCCTGGAGATGTCAAGAGTTGGGCTGGACCAGAAGTCAAACCAGTGTCTGCCAAAATGTGTGTCTGACAGAAAGCTTTGTGTCCTCTGGTGATAGTTTTCTTTAGATTTGCTTCAAATGATTGAGTCACAAATCGTCTTCAGTGAGACCATAGGTTTTGAGACGTTTTTAGCTCCGCCCACGGGCAGCCTCTTTCCATGGCTGCCTCATATTTCCAGGTGCAAACAGCAGAAAGGAAGTGATTGCTGCTGGGGGTAGGCCTCCTGTGGATCAGCTGGCTGGGACTTTCTGTTTTCATCTGAAGCTCTCATAAAACATAGCAAAGTTGAGGTTGAGAATATTCCAGTGCATCATGGGAAGGTAAAGATTTTCCACGTAAGGACCTTGAAAGAGTTTCAGGGGGGTATATCTGCTACCTCTCCTGGGATCCTGGAGTTACAAGACACTCAAGAGTTCCTCATCTTCATGACCTGTGAGTAAGCAGGTGCCTTTCCAACATCTTCCTTGGATGGCCATCCACAGCACAGCCCCACACAACACATTCTGTGAGCATAGGGCAGCTATTCTTACCCTCGAAGTAGGAGGTAAGGGAAAGAGAGCATCAGAAATGGCAGGTCAAGGAAAGGCTGAGAAAGAATATAGGGATGGGTTCAGGGAGAGGGTGTGTCGCAGCGATTTCTCCTCGCTGAGGAGTGAAAAACGAACTTTGACCTACAAAGAAAACATTGTTCTTTCCATAGGAAATCTTTTTCTTACCTCCTTTTTCAACCAGAACATTTCGTTTGTGATCATAATGCTTGAGAATACTAAGATATCTCAGTTGTAAAGAAACTCCCAGATAATTGTTGGACAGTTACCTTTCTGTGCATTGTATCAAAGCGGTGACGTCAGACCAATGTAATGGCCACCAGCACAGAAGTAATTCTGAGATTTGATGCTAGCTTTGCTGAAGAGAGGTTCTGGGACCCGAATTTAACATGTAAGCCGTAGTCCCCATCAGTAAAGTAGGGTGAATAATCCCTACCCGGTGGAGCACTGTACGGACTTAGTAAAACAGAAATAATCACCCGGTGTGGTGCCTGAGGGAGGGTGGCTTCATTTGTTCATTGTTGTATCCCTAGCACAAAGAACAGCGTTGGGCACAGAGCACGTGCTTGGTTGGAGTTTCGTGAATGAATGAATGAATGATGAAAATGGCCAGTAACGATCCATACTGTGAGGGCATGACAGACGTGTCAGGCATGAGAGGTTTTCATAGAGAAATGATTGATTGTTGAGAGGTTTGGAGGGGGTCTGTCAGAGTCGAATTTATGTTTTCCCATTGTGTAGTATGGCTTCAAGATCTTCTAAAAGCCACTAATAGTGAGTCTACTGTATATCTTTGTAATCTTTCCTTGATTCCTACTCTGTGCTCAATGGTGAGTTTAAAATGCCTCCTTCTAACTGAGCTTGTATCATTGAAAGCTTGAAATGAAATTGGAACCAAGATTGGCTGGTAGTCATTGACAAACAGATGAAAACCTAGATTAATTCTCAGCCATTTCCCATCTCTAGTACTTCCTTGTGTTCATGAGAGAAGCATTTACTGAAGCACAAATGTCCTCTCAGTGGCTGAGTGTGGTAAATTACATAGTAGCTGTTGGTCAGCTCCCAATGCGTAAATCCAGGCACAAATAAAACCAAAATAAATCTTGATTGCGTCACATGTTGCTTTCCTGTATGTGGAACATACCTACATAGCTTTGGTTTGGGAGATCCATAAGACTAGATTAAAGCACACAACTTTTGTTAACTGGGAGAGCAAAAAGTCAAGGTGCACTGTATTGCAGTCACTAACTAAAAAAAAACAGGTTTCAGGTGAGTGTTTCATAATAACAGTGGAAATAACAAGTTGTGGATTCAGAGTTTTGTAACCAAAAATGAGGAGGAGTAAGGGAGAGCTGAGTCTCTGTGTGTGGCAAGAGAAAATGAAACAAGAGTGTTACTTGGGCGCAAGCATGTCACTGAAACCACGCTGCCTTCTGGCATGCTGCCTTTTTGTGTCATGTCCTTGCTCGCTGCCTGATAATCTTATCTCCCGGCTCAAGCCAACCTTAAAGCTGGGTTGCATTACAGTTAAGGAAACTGCCTCTGGTAGAGACGCGTGGGAGATCACCCATAAACAGTTATGAGCTGGCATCTGGACACCAAGCAGGTAGGCTTTCTTTCTGTCTTAGGCCCTGGCTCATTCACACTGACAAGCACTCTAACCCGAAGTGCCCTTTCCATTGTTCCTGGTACTGCCTCCAGGAAGCACCAAAGGGTACCTTCTCCCTAAAGCCCTCCCTAAAGCCAGCTAAATGAAAGCCATCTCTCCTCCGGCACCTAGAAATAGTCCTTTCAGAGCAATCCCTTTGAAATATTCAATATTTGGTTACATTTCAGTTTATTATGGTTATGACATCTGCACAGCATACATCCTTGTCCAAAAAGAAGTTGACGTCAGGGTCAGGCTTGTAGGGGGAGCGCGCTGGACTTGTTTCTCAACTGTTAATGAAATTCTTAGCATTAGTAAAAACTCACCCCTGACTGCTTGCCCCTGTAAGTCTGTCAAGAATGGGTACAAATGGAATCCAGACCGAAAGATGGATCTATTTCATCAAACACGTGACCGAAACCTAATGCATGTACCCCTCAGAATGGCTGTAAGGTAGGTTGGGTAACAAGCTGAAAATCTTCTGACAGAAAGTAATATATGGTCTTGTATTTAGTTGAGAGACCTGCTCAATATTTGATGTGCTGTACAAAAACCAGTCTGGATGCATTCAATCTTTAGAAAAATGGGCTGGGGAAGATTAAACTAGCTATTGCGGAGGCTCCCAGGGCGTCGAGAGCTTTCCTGGTGTGAGCCTAGCCACAGGGCAGGACCAAGCTCAGAACAAAGACGAGGATGTGGCTGTCTGCTTTTAGGTCCTCTAAGTGATGGGAATGAGTAAGACAGGCAGAGGGGAACTGTTTCTAAGACCCCAGAAGGGTGTGGAAGCATCCACAGCAGGTGGATTTGTACAGGTTTCACGTGGGCGTGTAAAGGCGATGTTAGTGGTTAAATGTGTTTGCATGGCAGGGGGAGGGGAACAGAAGTGACTTTTGTCCCTAACATTCCAAAGAATGGCTAAAGTTTAATCCTTCCTTTTTTTAGGCAGGAGCATAGGCCTAGGTGGGGAGGAACCAGAACTTTACTAGTGGTTTGTTATTTTGACTGCAAAGCTCTCTGCAGAGAAGAGAATGTCAAGTGGAGGATACTGAGGAAGCTGCCTGGAGACACAGTGAGGTCCAGGAAGGGAGACATGGGAGGCAGTGCTCCTCATGATCACATCTTGACTTGGAATGGTGAGGAGTTGTATCAGGTTGACAGTGTAGAGGCCATAGAGAGAGCCACTGTGGCGTGGCTGGCACCACGGTATTTTTTTTCCAAGACAGGGTTTCTCTGTAGCCCTGGCTGTCCTAGAGCGCACTTTATTGACCAGGCTGGCCTCAGGGACCCACCTGCTTCTGCCTCCTGTGTGCTGGGGTTAAAGGAGTGTGTCACTATGCCTGACCAGAGAGCCCAGGCTTAATTGTCAGAAACTGGGAAATAGTTAGAAAACTGAGCGCTTCAAAGAAAGAATAACAACATGAGACAACATGAAACAGTACTTCGTCTTTTCCTATGTCTTCTTATATACCTAGCTTATCAAATATGCTGGGCTCAACATCTAAGAGAAAGGTGAAAAGAATTTAAGCAGCAGGCTTTTTAAGAGGGATTCATTGAAACTACTTCTGTCTTATATATATATATGATCACTTCGTAAGTGTTTACTAATTTTCCCATTATACCATAACTCAGGTGACAGCTTTATTTTTATTACTGTTAGAAGCTGAAAGATGTTTTCCTAAGGTTATAAATATTGCCTCTTGCATTTTGAGCATATCAAAGTTATTAGCTGGGTTTTCTTAAGTGAGCTTCAGTGACACTCAGACCACATGCGTTCCTGTGTCCATCTTGATGCAGTGACTTGAAATCCAGACCGGTACTTACTTAGCCCACAGCCTTTATGTGGACTCTGCTCTTTCCGCGTGATAACTGTTTAGTGTCTAAAGACAGAGCCTCAGATAAGAGCTGGGTCACTAAGGATGTTGACATCTGGGAACCATGAAGCAAGTGTGCGCAACAGGTGTGTTGTGTGGACAGAGGGACTGCAGTAATGGACCTGCTCCTTTTTGTGCTGCGGTTTTTAAATGCTGGGGACATAGACATTCATAGCATGCTGCAGTCACCCTTGCCTTGGGCCACCACCTCCTCCTCTCCCGGGTTGCCCTAGCCCTGAATCAGGAGATAGCCTCGGCGGGAGGAAGGGAGGGTAGAGCCGCCCAAGGGAAGCTTGGGCTGTAAGGGCCAGCGCCATCACTGGCTCAGTATAGATCTTAGGTTTTCACCTCTAAAGGGAGGGTATAGTGAGCACACATACCACAGAATCTAGTTACCATTCTTTTGTAGTGTTTTTTAATTGTGCTTGCCGAGTGCCACACACTCTTGTAATCACTTTACAAATGTGAGCTCATTTCAGTTGCCCTAGCTCCCAGTGAGATGTCTACTATTATTGTCGTCTCCATTGTGCTAATGAGGAGATGGGCACCCAGGGTCATCAAGTAACCTGCTCACCTCCCAGATCAGCCAGAGGCAGAGCGGGAATCCAGTCTCGGTGAAGTGCTGTTACTTGTTTGTGTCATAGTATCTGTATAGCAGAAAAGAGGTGTGGCTCCTCTCTACAGTCACGGCTGCCTTTTGGGTAGGCTTTCTGGGCCCACTGCTTGTTCGTGGTTAACTCAGCAGGCTTTAATGCTAGGGGTCAAGTGAGGCCTGATCGAAAAGGCACCGAGTCCAAGGTTGCATAGTTCATTTTAGTTTTCTAACCGTAAATCAAACCAGCAAACAGGTAACATGAATAGAATGGACCCCTTTGTAGAGGAAAACAGGCCTGACAAGAAAGAAGCGTCCAGATGGTTACCTCAGCCCATGCTCCTTACACTAGCCTTTCTCTGGCAAAGACTGGCTAGCCTTCACCTTTTGATGAGAGTTGTCCTAGAACGCTGAGTTAGCTAACAGAAGTTTCCCTTTGAGGTCTAGAACCAGGCACAGGATTTAGAATTGCTTCCTTCTGGGTACAGTGCCAGAACTGTCAGCTCTTTGATTAATGAGCCAGTCAGTCCTGGTGTCACTGGGAGATGGGAAGCCCTTAGCAGACTGCCATTCCCAGAACTGACCTTTGGAATGATGACCGCCACTCCAGTCTGTCCTGCCTCCTGGCTTCTGCACAGTCAGTATAAAGGTTGCAGCTACAGCTTTCTGGATATGCTTCCCCCAGGGTAAGAAGAAGGAAGACCTGAGCGTTCTGTAGCATGGGCATGAAGACAGAGGCTCTGGGCAACTTTACAAAGAGGAAACCATACTCTTCCCCCTTCAGTAGGGAAGGCCCCTTCAGCCCTGGATGGCTGAGGTCACCAGTCCACTCCTGATTACTCAGCCACACCCAAGATCCTGCTACTACTCCAGTTCCTAGCTCCACCTGCCTCACTGTTGCAGTGACTTTCTGGTCATAGTAAACGAAAGTTAATAAAGGTGGCCCGTCGGGGAACAGAACTGTCCATTTGGCTGCCGAGGAAGCCAGTAGCTGGAACTGTGCCTGACAGCCCAAAGCTGAGCACCAAGAGACCTGACGAGTGAGTCAAGGCTGGTTGGTTGGGGCAGTTTAGGAGGAGCAACGGCCTGGTGGGTGGATGGGGGAAAAGGGGACAGGACCAAGAGGGACTACCTGTGACATTTCAAAGACATGGGAGAGGAACCTGAATTTCTCTGCTTCTTTGGGAAAGCCATTAGATATTTCGTAACATTCTAACTTCGTGAAGAAGGACTATTGCTCCTTGGCTAGACAAGAGATTTTGAAACTAAGATATTCTCTGAATAGCCAGAGTTTCCTGAACCAGGAATTTGTTGAGTGGTAACTGAGCCAGGCTCCCTGATTAGCTGAGTACCTATAGGTTTGTTCACCAAGTTTAGTTCGAAGTCGTCTTTACCAGCCCAGAATTCTGCTTCTTTAAGAGAGAGCCATCCTATTGTCTGGGATAGATACTATAAAACAGTTTTTTGTTTGTTTGTTTGTTTTAAAGCACCCATTCCTGCTGCCTCCAAGAGCAAACCTTGAGACAGAACTCTAGGTGGACCTTCCCATTGGCACAGACCAAATGTCACAGAACCTTGTTCCTTGCAGAACCTTAATCGTATCAGTCCCAAGTCCAGGGTCCTCTCCCACGTTAAAATCTAGTCCATTTCTGGGCTTCTGTGGACGCAAGTCTTTTTAATCACTAGTCTGTCAGCTCTTTGGAGAACAAGAGCTTTGGAACCAAAGTTCTGAGTGCAAATCTTAGCTTAGCTGCTTACCGGCTTGGTAGTGTATGTGTGTGCCTTGCCTCGCTGTACTGCTGTCTCATTTTCTATAAGATGAAGGTGACAGAAACACAAGCTCATCTAGCTCATCTGCTGTGAGGATAAAATGGATTAATAGCTGGAAATGCATAGAAAGTGGTCAGGAAAGTGCTGGATAGATGGTGAGCGTCCAGTCAGGGTTAGCTGAAGCCATTCCCAGCATTCCCCATGGGCTTGGTACACTGTTGGTATTAAACAAATCTCCAAAGAAGGTAAAGTAAAGCCTTGTCCTTTCAGAGGGATTCCCCTCCAGCTAGTTAGAGGTGGAGGGAGGGAAGGCATGCTGTTTCTCTTTTAGCATTCGAGGAAAGTTTTGAGGTGAGGGTTTTGGGTTCTGGTGAGTGGAGTTGTATAAAGCTCTTGTCTTGAGTCTTCTGGGATTTGGTGTTTGTCCTGTGGGCAGTAGGAAGGAAGGGAAATTGAATCCGTGTGATCTACATGAACGCAGCCCTGTGGTATACCTGGAGAAGGGAGCCAGGAGGTTATGAAGCCTTTCTCCGCTTCCCATAACACCGGCCTTTCTAGAGGCACCTTTGAGGATGAGCATGTTTTAAAGACTCAGGTTTACATCATTACATCTTTAAAGAAACAAGTGTAATTGAAGTCTTGAAGTAAGTGTCTACTTCCAGGTCGCCCACATCTCTATGGAAACACGTTTGTTTTTAAACCCAGCTATCCAAAGTGGGTCTTTATAGGACTAAGTGTCAGGTCACTTTTGGAGAGGAGCATTTATTTATATTCTCCAGCCATTCAGAGACCTGTGGAATAAAAAAATGTTTCAAATTAAATGAAAAAAAAAATGCCACAGATGAATGTTAATAGAAAGCAACACACACACACACACACACACACACTGTCTGTACCAACTGAGATCACCCCATTTATTTCCACTGTTTTCTGCTCTTTAGCCCCCCACTTTTACTCAGCCGGACAGGGGAGATGCTTTGGCACTTTATGCAAAAATGGTTTATCTTCATTCATAAGCATCTGCTGGTACTGTTAGCCAAAGGGGAGATTCAAAGTGGGGCCTGTCATGCAGTGTGCTTTGTGTCCACCTGCCATATCTCTGTCTGTGCACATGGGGCACTCGGGGGCACAGGACCCTGCCTCCTGCGTGAGCACCTATCTGTTGGTGAAGACATACTCTCAGAAAGGCCTGAAACTCGCGTCAGCACATCCTGCCCTAGATCCACTCAAGTGATATATATTCTAAGTGATTGGAGGCTTTTATCTGCCTCTGAAAGCAAGCCTTTTCAAATAAGTATTGACTGTTAATGACCTGTTTAAATAAAACATTCAATTTTCTTTCTTTCCCCCCACAAAGAATTTAGTAGGCAGAGGCATTTCTAAAGGAAAGGCTAACCCTGCTTTTCAAAAGAGGCTGAGCCAAAGCTTTTAAGTGTGAACATTTTTTTCTGACATTTGCCCTTAAAATGCTATTCAGTGAAGTTGTGCTAACAGTGTGTTGAGCACATTGAAGTGTCTCTGAATAAAAATGCAACCTTGAGATATTTTTTCCTCCAAATTAAACAAAAAAATGTCCAAGGAAGTACTGCCCTACAAAATTCATATTTCCTGTCACCACGCTGTCTCATTGTTTGTGTATCCTCATTCTTAACAGTTAAAGGGAATGTCCTCTGAGGGATAGGGCACTACACAAGACTTTAGAAGTATGAGGACTAAAAACACAATGCAAGAACCCATGAACTGTAAATCTGAGACCTCAATAATGAAAAGGGCCGATAAAGATAAAGAGAGCCCAGAACACCAGAAGGAAGGAAGTCCAGGCAGGCAGGAACCCTTCCTGGAAGTAAATGTAGGGAAACTCTTGTCTTTACCAAAAAAAAAAAAAAAAAAAAAAACAAAACAAAAATATTTCCCTCTTTAGTTGGCATACAGGCACCCTACTGTGCGTAGAAGACTGGACAGTGAGAATCTGGACTAGTTTAGGGGTGATCTATCTAGAGAAGTACCCACTACGTCAAACTCTGCAGCCACTCATCCCCCTTTTTAAGTTGAATGTTCAGCTTCCTGTCACTTCAGGAGTTCCCATCGACTACAGTTGCCCTTTCGGACTCGCAATGCCCAAGAGCTACCAAGGCCCATAAAGGTCATTGAATACATCCACCTTTTCTCCGCACTTGGAGACCTGAGACTTACATACCAGACCTACCCGGGGCCTTGTCAGGATGAAGGGCACCCTTTAAAAACAGGTGCAGCTCTCTCAGCTCCCCTGTCCAAGCTTAACGGCCGTGCTTCCTATCCACCCATGCTGCACATTGCTGCAGGATCATTGATGTCAAGAGGAGAATGGAAAAAGTCAGTCTGTGACCGTATACCTTCTTTCAAAGGTAGCAGCATGCCCTAAAGTAAGAAAATCTGCAAACGTCTCTTAAGGTTGTTCCCATTCTGGGAAACCTGGGAACATTGTTTTGGCTAAAAGTGGGACCCTCAAGACTGTCCGTACAGTTCAGTGTCCGCCAACTCTATGACAGTTGCTGTGGGCTAAGTCAGTGGGCCTGGGTTTCGGTCTTAATCCTGTGACTTCTTGTAGGATCTTGACTTATTAGTCTCTTTGTCCTCACTGGTCACAAGTATAGAATGGAATGAGTTATAGTTTCTCTTAACCTCGTAGTTAAGAGGGATGGCTGAAAAACGAACAAACCAACCAAACGACTTGTATCTAAAGCTAGAGGAGTGCCTGGCACACTGCAAGTTCTCTGTGAGTGTGCTAGTTGCTATTAACAATGCTAGCAGTGTGTAGGAAATAACAGCATTTGCACACCCAGACTTCTGGGGGATCCCGTCTATTGTGTGTTGTGTTGAGATTGAGGAAAGACTCTCTTTATGCTCCAAGGAGGGAGATTCTAGTCCGAGATTAGAGAGTGTGCTCAGACCTTGAGCCTGGTTGAAACTCCGATTGCCACGTTCCCCTCACCGTTCCAGCTCCTGAGTCACCATCCTGGTACACAACAGGCTATTTGCATTTCCAACCAGTCCTCAGCGGTGCTGAGGCTGCACCTCTGGGACCCACACTTCAAGAACCACTGCTGTGGCACAGCAGTTGGCAGTAGAAATATCATGTATGCCCACAGACATGATTTTGAATTCTGTAGTAGACACGTTAGGAAAAATAAATAAAAGAAATGGATGAAAAATGGATAATACACTTCACCTCATCTATTCAATACCGTCTGTTTCAATGTACCGTCAACATGCATCTCAACATACTGTCTCATCTGAATGAGACAGTTTACACACTTTTTCTGTTAAATCACAGAATCCCGGAACTATTTTATACGTCCAGCACATTCCAAGCCAGACTGGCTGTTACAGGAGCGTGACCTGGATAGCAGTTATTTGTCACAATTCCAGTTCCACTGGGCCTCACAGACTTCTCTTCTCCAAATGCCTCAATCGAAGAGCTTTTGGTTATTAGAGCAGAAGGGCCCCTGCCCTGTACCAGTATGAAGTAAGGACATTTAACGCTCACTCCCTGCAGCTTATGACGATAACTTACAAGGCTACTAATAACCCCAGACTTTGGCTGAATGTCACAATCTTACAAATCATGGGAAGTTGCTCATAAGTGCCTCAGTAGAAATTGGTAAGATCATTTTCTGAAGTTTCTGTCCTGGCCTTCCTCAAGTTTTCCAAGTCCAACTCGGGCAGAGTGATGTCACGCCTGAGAACAGGAAACTGAAGCTGAGCACCGCCCTGGGTTACAGAGAAACAAAAGTGAAACCTTGTCAGCGCCTCCACAGAGAACCAGGAAAATGCTGAGCAGTCAGGCAGTCAGTGTGCATCTCAGGCCACTCCTGGATGTTTTCCTGTCTCCATGACTGCGGGAGAAACACAAATATTTGAACTTGGAGTCGGTGATTGATCACATTGACATACACATTAAAGTTCATTGTATCACGTCATTTAGAAATGCCGAGGCAAACATATTCGCCAGAATTCCTACTGTAAGGGTTTCTTTCTCATAAAAACGTTTACTTTTGTTTGGAAGCTAGTGGGTGTTCAGAATGGCGTTAGTGCGTACTAAGTGAGGCCATCGCTCAGCGAGTACTTCACTTTGATAGAACTTCATGCCGAAGTGCTCAGTGTTAGCCATATTTATGTTTTATTAATTTTGCTCTGGAGGAGTGTAAAGATGATATATTAAAATGGTAAAGTCTTTCCTTTGTGATTGATGTCTTTGCCTAATAAGTTCTTTTTACAACTTCTTGATCTTTATTTTTGTCTAGGGTACATAGTAAAACGTATGATATCTAAACATATTACTGCCATCCGAGTGATAATTTTAAGAAAAAAAAAAAACAAAAACCTTAAAACATTAAGCTTTTGAAATGCTATGTGAATATCTGTGTTTACATTCTTAGGCCTCTTACCTTTGTGCTGACTGATAAACTGGCCGGGAACATAGACAAGAGTCCAGTTGGACACGTGTTAGAACATTGATATTGAGGAAGCATCATTAGGCAAATGTGTTGTGCCATCATCCTGAGGTACACTCACACAAGTCTAGATTGGGTGGCCGCTTTCACACATGTGCTGTGTGTCTTAGGCCAACCTCCGTGCAGCCTGCCATTGACCAACATGCTGTATGTAGAACATGCTTACAGTTAGGCCCCAGTAATTGGCCTGTTCAAGAATAGTCTCAAGTGCTACTAAGAATTCGAAACCAGGTTGTTGTTGTTTTTCCTCCAGGAAGTCAGAGCTCTCCCTGCCTTGTAGACTTGAAGCTCTTGTGATCAACAGTGTTAAGGGATAAGCAGTGTGTCATAGCGAGCCGTAATACACTGTCAGGTGTGATAACCGAGCAGGGATTGGAGAAACTGGGAAGGCCTTTTGTCTCTAAACACTCCCCAGAGGGCCTGATGAATGCCAGCTCTGGAGGCTTCTGTCTGCGGCTTGTGGGGCTGCAGTTTCATACGGTGGGATCCTGGGCTTGTCTTATGGGGGGGGGGTAAAACTGTGATTCTCGGAGGACACATCCCTTCATTATGTAGAGTGAGATGAAGTGTGGCTGGCTAGCCAGATGGAGTTCGTAGCAGGAAACAGACTCTCAGAAGCCGAGGGCCACAGTACAGTCTAGCCCTCACAGGGGACAGGAGTGGGTCAACTCTCGTAGGTCCAGGAGGCATTGTGGAGGCCAGGTGTGCTCCTGAACACCCAAGCAGGACCAGCACCAACAGGGAGGCGGGGGTGCAAATGCTCACGAATGCCTGAGAGCTGCCATCTCCCTCGCCTGCCAACAATGTCCCCAGCACCTGCCCTGATCAGTAGGACCCAACTTCATCTAGCACCTTGACTCTTAATTTTTAAAGGCAAACTAAATTTTTGATCTGTTTAACTTGAAGCCCTTCAGTTAGTTCTCACAGTGGGAGCTACGGGCAATTTCCCAGCCTTCTAGTGTACACCAGCCAGCAGAAAGATGTGGTTTGGAAAGGACACTAGAATCTACCCAGAAAGAAGAGCCTGTAGGGACAGTCCTTCACAGCGTCTCTCTGTCTCTGTCTCTGTCTCTCTCTCTGTCTCTCTCTGTCTCTCTCTCTCTCTGTGTGTGTGTGTGTGTGTGTGTGTGTGTGTAGATCAGCTCCTACAATGATTCCTATCTTCACATCTGAGAAACCCACATAGCCCCAATCTACATTTGTAGCCAGCATTGCCTTTCATGGAAAAAAGAATAATGTTGTGATTAATCTTACTGGCATCAGTACTTAAGAAGAGCCTTTGTTGAATTACACTGTGAGGTCAGTGAGCACAAAAATTGCCAAGAAAGTAGGGGTGTCTGTCTATGAGTGTGTGTGTGTGTGTGTATGTGTGTGTGTGTGTGTGTGTGTGTATCTTTATCTTGTAAACATAGCTTATCATCAGTGATGCCACTTTGTCAGAACTTAGAAACATCTGCTCACTGGGATCTTTTCCTGATTCTTCTGTGGATTATAACTCTTCAGCTTTAGAAAGTGCTGCATATCAAATCTAGACTTTAAAGCCCAAATGCAAGAACAAAACAAACCTCTTCCATCAGGTTTCACGCATCTGTAATAGAAATATTAGATGAATCCAGAAAAATCCAGCTGGTGTAGCTATGGCTCACAGGCTTCTGCTATCAAATGACACCAAAACAAGTGTCACTGTTCACTTCCTGTGTAGCTCCATATGTATACATCCTAACATCCCTCCCATGTATACACAGTCAAACATGGCGGGGAAAAAAGCGATATAATCAACAGATGTTTAGGTAATGCCAGACTTCCATCTGAATAAGACAACTGAACAGAACTTTTCCGAGTGCCATCCCTGTGGATGTATTGCAGGCATAGTGTTGACAAAGGTTTCACTTTCTGTGGCTGTAATCAGAAAAGCCCTGCACAGCTTCCCCATTCATTGGCAGAGAAAACCAGAGAATAATCTTTTCCTAGAGCCATTCAAGGGCAGGAGTAAGTCAGAACAAAATGGAGGTATGATTTGCCAGCTAGTACATTGGCTTTCTCCCTTGTGCCAACTTTGGGGACTTAGCATTTGCCAAGTGAAAGAGGTGAGAGGATTTTCAGTTGTGGCTGTCTGTGCAGCACATTGCAGAGGCCCGCCTCCCTGGGAAGGACTGTGCAGGGCCTCTGGCTAGTATGCCCAAATGCACATGTCAGTTGGCAGCACTGTTTGGAAAGTTCTAAAAATAAAATACGATTGTTTCCAGTATTTGATAATCTGTCTAAACAGGTTCCTATTTGGAAATAATTGAAATGATAATAGGTTCTACATTTGGATATTGTCAAGCTTTCATCCAAAGACTGGCAAAGGTAGTAGATCAAAATTTATATTTTACTTAGGACCTAGGTTTAAAAGAAAAATGGAAGAAATCAAAACAGGACAGGAACTCCACAAGGAGAGCAACAGAACCAAAAAATCTGAGCACAGGGGTCTTTCCTGAGACTGCTATTCCAACCAAGGACTATGCATGGAGATAACCTAAGACCCCTGCACAGATGTAGCCCATGGCAGTTCAGTATCCAAGTGGGTTCCATTGTAATAGGAACAGGGACTGTCTCTGACATGAACTGATTGGCCTGCTCTTTAATTACCTCCCCCTGAGAGGGAAGCAGCATTACCAGGCCACAGAAGAAGACAACTCAGCCACTCCTGATGAGACCTAATTGACTAGGATCAGAAGGAAGGAAAAGAAGTCCTCCCCTATCAGTGGACTTGGGGAGGGGCATGCATGCAGAGGGTAGAGGAAGGGAGGGATTGGGACGGGAGGAGAGAGGGAACCACGGG
The DNA here is from genome assembly GCF_907164565.1 of Psammomys obesus. NCBI lineage: Eukaryota > Metazoa > Chordata > Mammalia > Rodentia > Muridae > Psammomys > Psammomys obesus. The sequence continues at coordinate 31,952,689 of NW_026593286.1, read as the reverse complement.
GGGGGGGAGGGGGGGGGATACAAAGTGAATAAAGTTAAAAAAAACATTTCTGCAAGCAGTGTCATACATGTATCTTCTCTGGAGGTGGGAGAATACTTTATGTCAAAAATCAGAAAGAACTCAAGAAAGTGTTTCCATGAGTCTTGATTGACAGGAATTGGTCAGCAGGCAAATAGGTGGTGTGTATTCAGAGAATGACTAGCTGCTAGCTTCTGGGCCAATCCATCAGGCATTTAAGTCACTTACGTATCTCAAAAAGATCGAAGCTCTTAAGACTTAAGATACATTTCAATAATAATGGTCAAAGATTTTTGGTCAGAGAGGAGAAAGAAAACTACAGCATCTTGATGTACACAGATCTCAGAACGGGGCTCCTCCACACACAGCAAAGGTGCAGACCTGGAGTTTGGGGTAGGATGATGGCCAGCAGTGTTTGGGGTCCCCTGAGACTGGAGTTGGGGCTCTCAGGATCTTCAGAAGGTGTCTCAGAAGTTGTTGTTGGTGTATTGCTAAGTGTGCCAATGGAGAGCAAGCCAGAGAAATGGCAACAGTAGCTGGAGGGGTCAGGAAAGCCCTTTCTCAGCAAAGGAGAAACTTCAGCTAAGTGAAGTTGACAGAAAAGAAATGGCTGAGCTAAGGTGAGAACATCCCAGAGAGAAGGAAAAGAAAGAATGGAGTTTCCTATGTGTACAGTTATGGCCATTTTTCTTGGCTCATTCTTTAGTACTCCCCACACGTACTCAAAACACCTAACGCGTGTGAAATAACCTAAGGGGGCTGACGGTAACCTTGGGACAAGAACTTGGTACAATTTCAGTTTTGGGCTACGACCCCTTCTTTTCTTTTTCATAGTTAGAAGAAACTCAGTTTGGGTTCATTCCCATCTGTCTGTGTCACTTTGCATGGATACAAACATTTACACTCTCCGGCAGAGCTATCATAGGATGCTTTTAGAATACACCTAAGTAAGATGCTTAACTCGAAAGTATTTCTGCATTCTAAACTAGGATTTAGGGTATCAGGACTGAATGAAATCATTTTCCATGTCAGAAAGGAGCGTGTCTTAGTTACGTTTTATGGCTGCGCGAAGATGCCATGACCAAGACAACTAACAGAAGAAAGTTTGTTAGGAGCCTACAGTTTCAGAGGGTGAGATGATGACTGTCATGGTGGAGAGCATGGCAGCAAGCAGGCAGGCGTGGTGCTAGAGCAGAAGCCAAGAGCTTCTGTCTGATCACAAGCTGGAGGGGAAGTGGAGGGGGGGAGAGAGACAGAGAGACAGAGAGACAGACAGCAAACTGGGAATGCCATAACTTTTGAAACCTCAAAAGGGATATAATTCCTTCAACAAAGGCCACACCTCCTAATCTTTCCTAAACAGCTCCACCAACTGGGGAGCAATCATTCAAATACATGAGCATGTGGGGGCCATTCTCATTCAAACCACAGCAGAACATAAAAAAAGACACTCTGGGGAATCATCTTTGAACCATTAACCATTTATTTTATCCCTTTATTTATAGGGCTTATACCCCTAGGAGGAAGATGGCCGAACTCAACACTCATGTGAATGTCAAGGAGAAGGTAAGGTCTTGCTATATGTTGGCTTTCAGAAGCTGCAAACTAGATAACATAATTGCTGCTGGTAAAAACTTGATTATAATGGAAGAATAGAAAGATGATCTGCAGAGATACACAGAAAGTTTGTTACATTTTTATATTATTTATCAGAAAGTTGCATCTATGGAGTATGTGATATGCACAATATATTTATTTTCTCATTTTGACCATAATCTCTATGATGTAGAGACAGAAACCCAGCAATGGTGTGAGCCGTGTGGTTTACTTTACATGGCAGGTAGGCCGCATCTAAGAGCTTGAGTGTGAGACTAACTCTGCGACCATCCTGTGGTCCATTCAGATGGCCTTTTAAGTATCTTTCGACCCTGAGAGCTCATGACACTGACCCTCCCCGACCTTTGTCATTTGTTATAAACTGATCACCACTGTCAGCCCTTACCAGTCTGGAAAACTTACTTGACTTTGGGTTACCATTCTCTCGCCATCTTTGTATTAATACATTGTACTATTGGTTCCTAACGGCCTTGAATCATAGCCCACTGAGATAAGTCTACCTAACCTACTTCTTAGCAACAGAGACTAGGGGGTGTCATGCCTGGAGAGGAACCTCTGTCAACCTCTACTCGGGTCTCCTTCCCCAGAGGTATTCCATTGGACTTAAGTGTGGGTATTTGTCGCTCATCTCTTTGTATCCCTAACATACTAAAAATATAGAATGAATGCTAAGAGGATATTTGTTGAGTCCTTGCAGCTTTCTCCTCTAGTGGATACCAGCGCTACAATATAGTGATATAGTGAACATAGAGATGAGGCATCTGCTCATTTAGGGTAGAGAAGCCAAAAATACATACAACAACAGATACACGAATACAATCATTTCGGACCACGATAATGGCTTTGAGAAAGACACATCAGGTGTGCCTTGGTGGGGAAGGAGGTAGAAAGGTGACTACTTTGGATGACGATGTCCCAAGTCCTAAGGTCCCAAGATCTTCTCTTGAGAGAAGGTCATCAGATAAAGTTGATGGGCTTGAAACAACTGCATAAAGGTCCGAGGGCAGAGAGCCCTTTAGAGAGAGAGAGAGAGAGCAAAAGCGCTTAAAATGCCCTGAGTCAGGTGTGTTTAAAATACAGATAGGCAGTGTGGGCCTGAGGGTAATGGGCAGAGGAAATGGAAACTAAGGGCACCACCTCACCTGGGCCATGAACTTTGAGGGGACCAGAGGTGGAATCGGGGGTTCCATGTACTTGGATGGAATCCTTTTTGTCTTAGAATATAAAGGTACATTTTATCATCACTCACATCTAGGAGAAATAAACATCAGGCGTGAAATACGGAAAAACCCACAGTAGCAAGAAGGACCCGTGACTCGTGCCGCTAGGAACCATATGTGTTTTCATATCAAATTGCACGTGTTACAAACGTCCCAATGTGTTGCTTGCTCATCATTATTTCAAAACAACTGTCATTGTAGACCCTGCCGCTACCCTGTGTTATCTGAGGTGTTGGTTCAGAGGTGCCTGGGTTACTGTAGCGTGCAATATTTGTATCGGTATTTGACCTTTATTTCGATAGGAGCTCTTTTCTTCGTAATCGTCCATTTTGTGTGTTGTGAGTTTTAACACATTGTCCTGAGGACCTCAGGCTTTACCAGAGTGCTGAAGGTATTGCATGGCAGCAGGTTTCGGCCCCGTTAGAGCCATGTGGGGCTCCCTTCCACAGGCAAAAGCCAGCTGTTGGGAAGACATGAGTAAATAGGAGCCTGGATTGGTAGATGTTTTCAGAGCTTGCCTGGCTGCCTTTGAGACTGATAACACGCTTATGTATCAATAACATTCTCGTTGATGAGGATACTGAGGCTTGAGGTCACCCTTGACTTGGTCAAAGTCAGACTTAGCTGTGTCTGGCTCTGAAGCCCACTCCCCTTTCTTCTGTTCCCCAGGGTTCCCACCAGAGACCAGAAAAACACAAGTGCTACCAAGTCTCCAACTTTCACATACAGTTGCTTTGGAGTTTTGTGTACTTAGTTGGTGTAAAACTTTTATCCACTATAGCTATATATTATTTTAATATTAAACTATTTTAGCTTATTGATCTTTGAATGAACAACAGCGGAAAGCTGTGTATCCTTGATAACATGCCTTCCTAGTCTCCATTTATTTAAATGAGAATGTGTGTTCCCCAGTTTGAAAAGCCGGGGTGGCTCCCTAGTACTGACCAAAGACTGGCCCATTTTCAGCCATCCGTTGATGGATGAATCCAACAGTGTCCATGTCAAGCTACAGAATGGTAAAGCACTCTACGGAATCAGATCTATAGCAAATGATTCTGCACAGCTGGTGGACTGCCCACCACGGGAGGCCGAACAGACAGCATTAGACTGTCTTATTTAGAACGGGAGGAAACAGGCTGGTGTGTCTGGGCGCCCACCATGGAGGCTCACCGTGAAGGTGCCCTGCTTTGCCTCAGGCACCAGCACACTGACTGTCAGGGGCTGTGGGATTGTGAGTGTCTTGCTACTGCACTTGAGGAACTCATCAAAACGTTGGCAGTATTTTGGGAAAGGGTGAATATTTAAGTTGTAAATATTGTGACTCTGTGTGACGATGGAAGTGCAGCCGCTCTAACTCATTACTGAATTCCACCCTCCCATGTCAGAAGTTAATAGACTTCTGAACTCCATCAGATAAGCCGGAGTAAACAACGGAAATTCTGATCACATGTCATTTTACTCTGATTTATTTTAGTATACTTATTTCTTTTGGTTATTAGCTTTTGTGGCCTTTTATGATTAGTTTGTTTCTCAATCTGTCACACAAAGCAGTGACATTTCCGTTCTGAAAAATTAAGAATAACAACAACTGTTAGGCCTAAAGTTATAAGCTTTTGTAGATTAGCAGATCTCTAGTGCTTTTCATACAATATCTAGTCAACAACTGTGGAAAATTAAAAAAAAAAAAAAAAGAAAGTCTTGTAATGGGGGGAAAAGTGTTCTATTAGGAGCTGGCTGGGGAGACAGCTCAGTCAGTGCAGGGATAAGCCTGAGTAGCTGAGGGAGAACCTGGCACCCACCTAAAAGGCGGGTTTGGTGGCAGGAGCTTGTCACAGCACTGGGAAGGAAAACACCAGTAAATCCCTAGGTTTGCCAGCCAGTCTCACCAAATCAGTGAGCTCCAGGACCACTGAGGGACCCTCCTCACAAAACAAGATAGGTAGTTCCCAAGAAATGACGACACTCAGGGCTGGCCACTGGCCTGTGCCCACGCATGCACACACGTACACACATACGCTCTTACACAGAACTAAACCAATAAGTAAACAGGGAAATGCACAGTCTTTTCTGTTTTAAAGCAAGGTCTGACAATGAGTTCTTGTCCTGTCCCCAGTGAACCGATGGAGTGCACTGAACAGAAGTGAGTACTTTGAAGAGATAGCTTTTGTCTTCCTGTAATTTTTTTAGTCTAGAAGAGAAGCTAATAATGTTTAATGTTCAGGACAAATTAAACTTGTAATAGTTGTGACATTTTATTCCAAAATAACTTTGTATTGTTGGAGTATAATTATAAGGACCTAAAATAGAAGTCCAGTGTCCTTAGTATGGCATACATCTTCATGACCAGACCTGTTTTCTCCCTTACTTCTGTCTCCCACGGTCTCTCCATATGTGCCCTTCAGCCCAGCCACCAAGCCATTGTAAAGGCAAGTTCCTGTATGGTATCTCTTCCTCTAGGACCTGAGAGCCTCACTCCCCTTCCATTCAGGAACTGTTTTAGACATTTCTTTCTCTCTTCCTGCCCTGCCTGGGTTATGTACGTCTCCATTGGGACTCTGCATCTTTCATCACAGCTCACTTGCATGTGATTGTAGGCCTTCGTTTTCTGTCTCCCTGTGGTAAGACAAGGGTGTGGGTCTTACATTTTTGGATATGACCCATAGTTGACCCCTCAGAGTTCGGCAAATGAATGGATGACAGATGAATGAACACATGTATTTGAGTAGTTAAGTTCTTCAGAGACTCATGGAATCCCATTTATGAAATTTCACCAAACCTTAAGGCTTCTTGAAAAATGGTATGTAGGTTAATGGAAATGTCATCTCATTTTGGTACTCGCTGCTCTTAAAGCAAGTTTTAAGTGACTTCTAGAAACGGGAGTGTAGCTGGGTTGCTTGGGTTGACTATATGTGCTTCTGAGGGGAAGAATCCTCTTTAGATAAAGGATGTTAAGTAAGCACAGTGGTCCCCAGCAAGTTCTGGTGACAAACGAGGCTGCTAGTGAGCAGCTGCTCACACAGTGGGCCCTCAAAACAAATTTGATTGAAGATAGACAGCAGAAGAAAATATTTGGGCCACATAAATTGGGAATACCTTATTGTTCACAGGGTTTTTTTTTAATCATTTTTTTCTTGTTAAAGATTTGTATTTTTTTGTTTTTAATTACATGTAGGTGTGTGTGTCTGTGTGTGTGGGAGTGTGCACATGAATGCATAAATTACTTTTCTTTAAAACAAAGTTCAACACTAGAAACTCCATAGATAAATTAGTTGATAGTGGCTATTGAATTATTCCTTGTTTAAAACACTTAGGTATCAAGTGAAGTTGGTTTACAGAGCTTTAAAATAAAGGATAATAAGTGGTATAGGAAAAATAGAATTTTTGTCAGATTATTTTTCACGTATTATTATCAGTCAGATTCAATTTAGTAAGAAAACTTGTTGGTGAACAGAAAGGGGAAATCCTTGCCCATAAAATAGAGTCAGTGTGCTCCTAGTGACCAGGTGAGGTGTGATAAGTCATTCCAGTGATGAATGACTCCTGAGCTGTGGGGACCCCATGCCCTTGGGAATGACCTCTATAAGGAAGGCTGTCAGAAAGCATGCTTACAGAAGGCAGGGACTGTCAGCTCGCCCTAACTAGCTGAGCAACCTGAAACAAAGCCTTTCATTCTCTGGACTTCAGCTTACTGGTCAGCAAATGAGGCACGGTTTTATATCATCTCACTAAGTCAGGATGGACGCGTGACTGGCTGTAGAGGACTGTGTGAGGTCCCAGGTCCAACCCCCAGTATGACGTCATCAAGCACAGGAGGAAAGGTGGAAATGCCTTATAAGCGCTTAATGCTATAAACTTAAAGGATTCAGGTGTGTGTGCGTGGGGCTGGGGGGATTATCATGTTTATTTTACAAATAAAAATGGGAAAATTACCTCTAATTAAACTTTCTCTCAGGGTTTAGAATGAAAAATTCACGTAGAGGCAAGAATGGAAAAGGGGAGAAAAGTCTAAATGAGAACACATGAAAAGTGGACTTGACTTTCAGACTTGGATAGCTATTGCTGAGCTGCACACAATGTAATTGAGACAAGACAGCCTGATGACATGGGAACGGGGTCTGGCTCAGTCTGTAACATCATTGCTAAGACGCCATTTGTTGTGAATAGCTTTTAGAGCTGTTCAAGTTATTGAGGCAAATTAGATTGTAAACAATAACCACATAGAGGCATTAAAATAAAAGGAGACAAGAGTCTCTTGTCCACACTGCCTGCGAGGAAGTATCATCGCCATTGTCTGCAGGTCGCTGAGGTAAAGTGTGTTCATACCTGTGCCCAAGTTTCCAGCCACAACAATTGGATGCCTACTTCATTATCTCATAATAAGCATGCCTCACTTTATTTTTTTTTCCTGTACCTCTTGGTCTGTATTTTACAAAGTACTTCAGGGTTTTTATTTGGGTTGGAGTGTAGTCAGAAAAAAAACAAACGGTTGATTAAAGAGATTTTAGCAGATCAGAGAATGAAATTGTGCAGTGTCACACATCTTTAAAATATTAACCCATTTCATAGGCTTTGGGATGGGTTTTAATGACATATAGTTGTTAAAAGCAAAGAAACACACATGTAAGCTTCAGGGGGAAAACCTTAGTTTTATCAAGAGTTTTTTTCACAAGAGTTTAATTTAGCCCACCCCTTGGATTCACATAGCAAGAACAGCAGCTGCATAGTTTTCAGATTTCACTGTGGGACCCGTTCTTGTCATCATTTTCTCATAGGAAAAGGGTCATTAAATTTCCCTTTCAAAGGAAGGAGAAACACTGACAATAGTTATTGCCTAATGCTTATGTACAGAACTGCCGTTATTGTTGCTTGGCAACTAGAAGAGATTTGACAAGGAGTCTACAGGAACTGAATGAATAAATGGAAATGTCAGCATCAGTTTCAGGGGATAAGAAGAAATTTACTATTGCGGGATTAGCATCACATTGCTTTTTCCAAGCTGCCTGACCAGAATACACAAGGGTTCTTCTGTTTCTCCTGCCCCCTTCTTCCTCTAGCCTTTCATCGTAATCCCTTTGTACTATGACTGAGGGATGGATAGGAGACAGATGTTTACTGCTAAAGAATATAAGAGCTTGTCAAAAATGAAATCATTTGGCAGCAGGAAATAGTAACCGCAGTTAGCAATCCCTTGGAATTTATAGGGACTTCTCCCATATTCTAGTTATTTCCTACCGTGTACCTTCATATTAAATTATCCAGTTTTATAGGTAAAAGATTGCCAAGGCTGCAACAATGATTTCCTCTCTTGTGACCTTGCACACAGACAGTCCGTTGAGATAGGTTTGATGGGCAGACAGATCGGTAGATCTAGCCCTTAACAGTCTATTACTAAAACCACTTTTTCTTGGTAAGCCATTTCTCCAACAACTTGATCACAATCTCCTTATCAACAATATGAAATTTTTAACAGTGTACTCAATACCTTATGTAACAGTAACAGTACAGATTTTAGCACACTCCCCGTATCAGTTAATCAACATTCAGTTTAGTAATTTAGGCAAGATTTTATAATAGTAATTGTAAGTGACTATGAGTAAAGACAATTCATAGGAAAGCAGGAGGTACAGGGTAGTGCTTTGAAATGGAAAATGTGACAGAACAGGCAGATGCAGCTAGGGACAGCCTTCACATGCCATGCCATGACATCTTTGGAAGGAGAGAGAAAAAGAAAAATCCGGCAGAAAAAGTCTCCAGCTTGTAATGCCATGGTAAGGAGGTTTCATCAGGCTGAAGGAGGTGGTTGAATACCAAAGCTGCACATTTTTAAGGCCCAGGATTCCCTTCCCTTTGCAAGCTGGGCCATGCTACCACTAGTGTGAGGGTCTTCTGGACTCTTAGAGTAAGCAATCATTTAGTAACCTTTTCCCCTCACTCTGTTTCTAACCACATTTAAAGGAAAAAGAAATCCAGTTCCTTCCACTGAAAATTTCAGTCCTTTGCTACCTTATGTCAGCTCTCTTGGCTTTGCTGACTTTCCCTGCCAGGTGAGTTAATTCATCACCCGTAGGGCCACCAAAACTCTAACTCCATAATAGACAGCTCTGTGGTCTCAGGCATCGTATAGGACAAAGGCCGGGCGCTGGACCACAAGGTGAGTGCTGCCTAAGTCTCCAAAGGAGCTCCTCTGCTGGAAGGGAGTACACAAACGTCCATTTCCTGGAAAATGCAAGAATTTCATAAAGCCATCTAAAGTTCCTTTGTGCCCAACTGGCCCACATTTCTCATGCCTCTACCTTTTGGACTCTTCAGAACTCTGCTTCTCAATCTCTGAAGATAATTATAGGTAAAAGTTGTTGAAATGATGACTGATGATCAATTATATAACAAGTTTATTTTTTTTTTTAAATTGTAAAACCCCCAACATGATATTTTCCCTCTTGTAAACATATCATAGGGTGTTAACGACCAGCGCGATGTCTGGATTTAGCTGCATGGCATAAATACAACTTTACCTTCGTCGCTCCCTGTTGCCTGCAAACCACCATGCAGCCCTCTACTTTTATGAGTTTGATTGTTTTAATACTTCATGTAAGTGGAGCTGGGCAGCATCTGTCCTGTGACTGGCTCATTAGCACTCACAGTTGTCATGTGCATATTTCAGCACTTTCCTTTTTACTAAGGCTACATGATGTCTCACTTTGAGTAAATCCTCTGTGTGTATTACCCATCCACTAATGGAAAGTTGTTAGTGTTTTCTTTACTTACAGCTCAAGTGTACCTTGATTTATTGGACAGAAGGCTGAATGTGCAAAACAGTTTTAACTTTTATTTATTAATTTATTTATTTTACTTTTTTTGACTAGTCTTGAGAGGAAAACCAAACAGGAAATTGTAGGAGAACCAAGATTGGGTCACTTAAGTAATCATTTGACTGATATTTAAAACAGTGTGCCTTTTATAAATTGGTCCTCCCTGGTAAATAAGAGAGAAAGTATATTCCTGGTTTCCATGGAGTTTTTATGGTCTGTTTCCTCCACACCACAGTGAAGAAATATCCAAAGCTAATATACTTTAGAGATTAAGTTAACTATCTTATGCCAGTATTGACCAAAGGGTAATTACCTTTTTTATTCTAGCATTGATTAAAGGGTTATAAGTGACTTGTACCCTTTTTATAGTACTTTTTATCTGAGAAGTTCTGTGCATGAGTCACACACACACACACACACACACAACCTACATTAAGAGTGCAAATAATTACCGTTTTTCCCCAAGCAGAGACTTTAAGGTACAAAAAGACAGAGAGAGAGAGAGAGAGAGAGAGAGAGAGAGAGAAGAGAACTTACTGAATATTCTTTTAAAAACAAGATAAATTAAGATTCTTGCTTTTCTACTGCAGTTAAGGTATCCAAATCAAAATAGCCTATGAATATAGGATTGGTTTTTTTTCCTACAGTAATAAATCCAAATATGGACTTCATCAGGGATACTAACCAGAAAGAATATTTACCTGAGCCCTGATGCTGTGTAGATGTGACCAGCTGGATGAAAGTGGACTTCTAGTGAACTGAGGGGCTCACCTGCTCTAAAATTATCTGCAATCTAGCTGGGATTGCAGATAGTGATCAAACATAGTGATAAAAAAATAAAAATTAAAAACTCAGGCATACACTGAATACAAGCTACTGAAATGTTTGTTCCCCTATTGCATTGTCTCAATGTAAATTAGAGGGACTGTTGCCATTAGCAACCATCACACACACACATATATATATATATGTGTGTGTGTGTGTGTGTGTGTGTATGTATGTATATATATATGTATGTATATGTATATGGTCCCATGCTTTTGCTGTCCATACCTTTCAGGCAATGTACATAGTGTAGTAAGAATCACATTTCATCCAAACGAGGTCGTTCTGCCTCTTACATTGTAGTTGAGGTGGCTTCATGGAGCACTGGGCTGCCCTGTGCTCTATCCTAAGTCTATCCTAAGGTCACCATGCTGTGAGGAAAACCAGTCCAGCACATTGAGACCCCATGGAACGGTCTTCGTGTTATATGAAGAGAACACTCTGCCTAGCTAGCGGTCTCTCTGCCCCCTGAGTGACCCACAGTGAACTCATTCAGGCCAACTCCTCCCAAGTCCAGCTCCGCAGAGACAGGGGAAGCACCAGATCAGTTGTTCTCAGCGGACGCACAGCAGCAGGTAACTGTAATACCCTCTTCAAGAGAGGGCTCACCTGAGCTGGACGCAGAGCTAGATTAGCAGACAGCTTGCCTGATGTGTATGGAGCCTGGGGTCTGTCCCCACAACCACATAAAGCGGCCGTGGTGATACACAGCTCTGATCTGTGCCTTTGGGAGGTGGAGGCAGGGAGGTCAGAAACTCAGTCAGCCTCCAAGACATAGTGAGTTTGAGGCTGTTTGAGATTCTGTCAAAGAGATAGAGGGAGAATGCACAGCCCTCCTGAACAGTTGTACTTTACAAAAGCCGTATTGCTGTAATGATGATAGTGTAAGTAACAGAGGGGTATGGAAGGTCTGTGGTATACTCGAAACCATTTGAGAAGTGAGCAGCTGTACCCAGGAAAAGCTGTCTCCTCTGCCACTGTCCTTTTTTCCTGCTCCCTCTCCCGTACTAAAATAAAAAGGTTGAAAATGTTCTGTTGTCTGAGAAAACCAGAGAAGCACTGAGGACTGAAATTGGTTGAAGGGGGGAGTGGGGGAGGGGAGGAGATGGGGTGTTCCAGGAGGAACAAGGCAGAGCACAGTGTGCCCAGAGAAGAGAGGGCCAGGCTCCTTGGAGCATCGGATGTTAAAAGGGATGGAATTTCGGAGACAAAGGCATGGGGCCAAAGTTGATTGTAGCTTCCAGGATTTCTCAAATGCATGGTTCTCAGTTCTGGATGCTCATCAGAACCATGGTGGAAACTTTGATGCCAAGCCATTCATCATCCAAATTGCTTCCCCCTTTTCACTCCTTCTGTTTATACAGAAACCAGCTGCTTCTTCACAAATAACCTGAGTACTTCTCTCCACTGCTCACATTGGTCCATTTTCTTGCCCAGTATACTATGCTAAAATCCTGAGTGGCATTCACTTGATCCCTTGAGCTCATACACAAAAGACAGAATGACCTTAAATGTGCAAATATCATACTCCTTCCTGAGTAAACCTTCAGTGGCTTTGCCTTAGAATCAGGCTCAAAGTTACCAGACACAGAACTTGGGCCATCTTGGCCCCGTGCCTTTGTCTCTGACTCTCCATCCCTTTTAACACCTGATGCTCCAAGGAACCTGGGCCTTCTTTCCTTTGAACACACTGTGTCCTGTGTTGTTTCTCCTGGAACATCCCATCTCCTCCCCTTCGTTCTCTTCTTAAACCAATTTCAGTCCTCAGTGTTTCCCTGGTTCTCAAACAACAAAATATCTTCACTCCTTTTCCAGAATTCATCAAACATCTATCTTTCTAGACTACAGATTTTCTTGGCATGTCTAGAAGTGTCTGTCCCCGCCTGTGGTCCAGCTTCACGGTCTGTTCATTGTGACTCAGTGAATAAATAAACAAAGGAACAGGAATTAAAAGATTACTCTCAGCTCCAAGGATGTTCTTGTTGAGATACTTCGGCTTCTGTACTTGACTCAGGCTCATAAAAATTCAAACCAGCAATTTGGCTCCGGCCTGCACAAATTTTAAATCAATAAAAATCTTCTCTAAGAGAAGATAGCGACTAGTTTTAAAAAGATACCAAATTGGAAGGAATGAAGGAATGGCTAACATGTTTCTTCTTTGTAGTGGCAAAAATGCAAGGTTCCAAAAGTTAACAGCTGGCAGGAGCACCGAGTCAGAAATTTACATATTGAAATTTAAACAAAGATGAATGTTAAAATCCCTGCCCGTGTTACTGTCACTTCACAAGCTGGAGGCTACAGCACTTGTCCTAAGAACAGCGTAAGGAGAGGGAGTAGCAGTAAGCCCCACGGAGGCCAGCAATTAGCATCTCTCTTGATGCATCCATTTTGGTTTTGACAACTTAGATGGGTAGGTAAGTGGTGGACCCCACTGAGGCAGGTGCGCAGTTCTCTCTTCTTTGATCCCCCCCCCCCAGCCAGAGCAGCATGCTTATTTACAGAAACACTTTTCAAGAGGAAACACTCAGAAGGGCTTGACCAGATGGCAAGAGCTGGGAGACGGCAGCTTACGAAAGACTGTGGAAGACCACGTGTTTGCTCTGTAGCGATGGACTTGTAAGGAGTGCTTCAGTTCTTTGAAATAAGTGCAGGGCTGGCCTGTGGAAAAGGGGTTGCCTCCTACACACCAGAAGGTAGCACCAGGAGCAGTGAAATCATCCAGCGGCCCTTCTCTAGCTCTGGGCTTCTTACTACTGGCTTCTCCTGTCCTTTTTACTTTTCCTTAATCTCAGCAGAATATCTGGTCTCTTCTTTCTCGCCAGTGTTCCAATATATCTTCTGGAGGCCTGAGGTGCCTTATCAGCCACTTTAATACCCAAAACCCATGTGCCTGAGCGTCAGGAACTCCCACTGTAGTTTTCATGGTTTGTAAACTTGGGACATTCCTCTCCTCTGCCTCTGAGTCTAGCTTGCTAAGAATCTCTGGGGAAGCCATGAGAGCCGGCTCTGTGACAGATCTGTGCTGTCCAGCGTTCATGGACCTTCAGGCCTGTCCAGCATTCTTTATTCATTACTACACCCACTTCCTCTTGGGTTCCCATGAAGGCAGCTCTAAACGAGTCTCTACTTTTAAACCTCAAGGCTCAGATGAATGGTTTCCATCAACTTTCCTCTTCATGCATTCAAATTTTTACTGCATCTCTGCTTTCCCTTTCTTCCCTTTTCTTCCTTCTTAGAATTCTGAGGAATAGAAAGGGGAATCTCCATTCTTTTCAAAGACTATTCTTCTGCCTGAAAGAATATCTCCTTCCCATCTGCCCCACCCCCACCCCCGTGTGTGTGTGGGGGGGGTGTACAGCAAGCGTGTGTGTATGTATGCAGGAGCAGCTTTGCATGCTGCTCCTCCGAATCCATCCACATGGGTTTTCGGAGACAGGATCTCCCTCACTAGGTCCTGAGACTCACTGGTCCAGCTAGGCTGCCATTCTCGCCACTGAGCCCTGGGGATCCGCTTCCCCAGGACTGGGATTACAAGCATGTACCACCATGCCTGCCTTTTGATGTGTGTGCTGGGTACCAAGCTAAGGTCCTCATGCTTGCCCAGGAAGTACTTAGACTGAGAAGTCTCCGGCCCCTCCACATCTTAGCACCATTTTCTCATTTTTCTTGGGGATCTTGCTTCATGATTTATCTCCTTTCTTTTCTCTTTTCAAATTCCTTCTCACTCCTGGCTCCTTCCTCCATCAGCAAACATGCTCAATCACTTTGAGCAATAGTTTGTGCACTGATTGTTTTAAGATGGATTGGGGAGAGGGAAAACCAAGCCAGAGGTCCAATTAAGAGGGTTTTCCAGACTTGGTGAAAAACAGAAGGAACCCGTCTAGGAGAGAGACAGAGAGAAACAGAGAGACAGAGAGAGGCAGAGCCACAGAGAGAGGAGCAAACAGGTGAGATTCGGAGGGGATTTTAGTATCAGGACAACTTGAAGTGGCTGTTATTTATTACTTTGCCTTGCTTTCTTCCCTATTTTGTGAGCTCCTACTTTCCCCTCCTGAAATGTAGCTGTGGTACATGAAGAGCTAGGACTCCACAAGCTGTGTGGTGAGAAAGGTGGCTCCAGGAAGGTAGCCTGTTGTTGTTTTGTTTAAGGGGCTGGTTGGTGGGGTAGGAGAAGAATGCAATAGAGGAACGCTTGTCCCTCGAGGAGGGCTCCTTTGCACCACTTCCTGCTGCTGTCATAGCTGCCACGAGCTTCGGAGCTGAAGGCCAGCCGTGCAGATGAACTGCCTTAGCAGTCTGGAGGTCAGAGTTCTGATGAGGACCTCAATAAAAGGTGTCCCACGGCCACCCCCCTGTCCAGGGTGTGATGGAGAGAAATGGCTTTCTTGCCTTCTCCAGTTTGAAGCTGCCTTCAGCTCCTCACCTTAACCTCCCTCCGTCTTCAAGCTCCAGAGAGACTAGTTGAATCTCATGTTGTGTTGCTGTCACCCACTGTCTTTCTCCTGACAGATTCTTGTCACTGTGCTGGGCCCCACAGATAATCTGGGATGATCTCTTCCTTCAGAGTTAGCTAGTTAACCTTCATTCTATCTGCAAACTGAGTTTGCCATAAATTTCAGCATAGTCGCAGGTTCTGGGGAACAAGAGCATGGGCGAAACAGCACCGACCTGCCACATCCCGTGACCAAGCAGAACCTTAGAAAACAGTTAAACCTGCGGACTCTCCAGTGTCCTGGGCTCCAGAACTGCATCTCGGTTCTGAGCAGCCCCAGCTAACTTGCTGGGTTTCACAAGACACACACAGAGGAGTGTCACCAAGATCATCACTCTGGCTTTCCTATGACCCTGTCAACATGGCGTTTGCCCCATCTTCAAAGCTTCATTTTTCTCTCTAATTCTGTTCTGCTTGCCCCAAAAAGTTAATTTTGATTTGTGCCCAGTGGTGTTAATTCCCAAAAAGTCAACCGTGTAGAACATGACAACACTTCATACATATTTTTTCTTTTGCTGGCAGGAAGTAGATATTTGAAAAAGCAATTAAATTACAGAATTATCCTCGATGCAAAGGTACCAGGCTGCAAAAGAGTATTTTCTTCCCCCGAGAAGATTCACGGGAGAACCGCCTTCATTAGCGTGTAGATAATACTACTGGTCCAGCAAGTGAAGCGAAACATCTACAGAGGAGATGTTTTTCAGGCATCTCTGAAAGGCTCAGCATTTGAGAAATGTGACCGAGGCTGATTATAAACCCCTTTTAGCAGTTCAGGAGTGGCAAACCCATAAATAACCCTGGTTCTCGCTGGTGCAGAGAGGTCATCGTGGCTGTTTGCCTGCTGCCCTCCTTGTAGAGGGTAGCGCTCATCTCCAAGTGTGTTAAGTTCCTCAAGGCTGGAAGCAGCCATCTGCTGCGCCTGGGACCTCGGAGGCATTCCACACAGCCATGGCTTGAATCTCGTGAGCTTTTTAATACTGCGTCTTACTTTCTGCTGAGCTGTAGGCATGCGCTGAGGAAGTGGGCTGAAGACCTGGAATGTTTCAGGGACTGAACATTTTACAAGGTTCCCCCTTCCTCTGTCCACTCAGCCACTTAGCAGACACTGTGCTGCTGAGTTCCCCAGCGTTTGAAGTGATCTGGATATAAAGGTTTGACCAGAGTAACTCACACCCCATCGGGTATGCTCGCACACAAGTAATAACAAAGCTTGCCTGAGAGCTAGCGGAGGTGCGTAGGCAAGACTCGAGACGTCCTATCGACAGGTCTCTCACTTTATATTCTGAGCACAGTTACCCTTAAAATCTTCCACTTTTTCCTCCTTTGCCAATTAGATGGGCTATTTGACTGTGTTGTTTTTATTTCCAGCTCCATTTGCTAATACAGCCTTTGGGCACTTGCTACTTGCTCTGGAAAATGAAACCTTCTCAAACTAGTGCAAATAAAAAGTGGTTATTACAAAGGTCTGGCAGGGTGTCACGTGACTTGGGGGGAGGAAGTTAAGGAAACAGCAAGGGGGGGGGCAGCTTTCTTCGAGACCCGGGCCCCATCCACTCTGCCTGTCTCCCATTCTGAATAATCGTTAAAGAGTCTGATTGGAGCATTTTGGCTTTTCAAGCCAGCGGCTTCCTGACCATTGTGATTCATTGTGAATGTACCCTGATTGCTTCCTGAGCACACTCTCTTACCGTGAGGTGCAATTCCAGATGATCGGTCCCGACTCATTACGATTCCACTTACGGTTTTCACCCTCGCACTGGTGCAAAGCAATACCCGTACAAACATTCTACTTTGCACTTTCAGCGCGGTGTTAAAAAATGAAGAGACTCAGCTCTTCGTTACAAAGCGTGCCTTGTGTTGAATGACATTGCCCAAGTGTTCGGAACACATGCAGAACACACCGGCCTAGGCTGTGAGGCTCTGTACGCTAAGTTTTTAATTTGTGCGGGCTTAAGTTCCCGTGTGTGTTACGTGAGTGTGTATGCACAGGAGTGCATGTGCCTGTGGTGGTTAGAGGTCAGGTGTCTTGCTCAATCAAGCCTCTGCCTGATTTTTGAGACAGTCTCTAACTGGAGCTGGCTGATTGGCTACACTAGCTGACCAGCAAGCTCCGGGGATCTTCCCGCCCCGACCTCACGACGGCCAGGCTTCCAGGCATGTACTGCTGCAACCCAGCTTTTTTACTTGATCTCAGACTGGGTGTTCATCCCTGCACAGCAAGCACTTTACCGGCTAAGCTGTTCCCCGCCCCCGCCCCCACCCCCACCCCGGATGCATTGTTGCCTTACAGTGCTTTTGACTTAGGGCGGAGTTAGGTGCATTGGCGCTGCTGTGAGTCGTGGAGCGCCTGTGTCTGCCCTACTCAACTGTGTGACCGCACAGCCCTTCCCGGGCTCTGCCACTGACGGTACTGTTCCTGTTCTGTCCGGACACACTAGTCAGGGCTAGACTTTCAGCAAGCAGTTAAGTGAGAGCTGGCCGCGTTAAAAATGGATGGAGTGAAGAAAGGGAACGTAGGGGAAGGTGTTGTACCCACTGTCTCTGGCAGCTGGATTCAGGACAGTCTTCCCCAAATAAGCCTTGACCGGCACGTTAGGTACATGTTCTTGCAATTTCAAAGCCATACCTTCTCGGCCTGTCATAAAACAAACTTTTTTCTGTTTCAGATTTATTAAGCAGCGAGTAGATGTCAGACTCACTTTACCCACATCAACTCTTTCCAGTTTTACAGACTCCAGCAGATAACGGCCTCTTTAACGGCCATGGGACCAAGTTTCAAGATTCTGAGTGGTTCGCCAAGGTCACAGAGTTGATTCTCGGCAGAGCCGGGATTAGGACGTAGCCCTGTGAAGGCCTGTGAAGACATCGCGCGGTCTAGAAAGCCTCCTCCTGCCTCTGGGCAGGCATACTTGCATTCCTCTGTAGTGCCACAGTGCCTTGTCCATAAAGAGAGCACAGCCCTTAGTCTCACTGATAGAGTTTCCGGGTCTGCTGGTATTCCATGCCTCTTTGGGATAGAACTGTAGCTGGCTTGTTCTTGTTTCCTCGATACGTCACTCAGGACTCATGTCCGTCCCCTAAGATGACCCTGAAAAGATAGATGGGCATATTTTACACTTTTTTTTTTCATAACTCTCAAAACTCTAAAAGTACCACTGTTGCTGATTACGTAGCAGTAAAATTGTAAGAATCTAATGATTGCACAAGTATTCTTTCCAGCCTCTGGTGAGAGTGAAAGAGTGTGTGTGTTCTCTCTGCCGGTGTGATGCTTGGGGCGCAGTCAGTCAGGTGGGACCCACCTCGTTACTATGGCTGGTAGATGCGATAGTAGGTGCAGAGTGGCGTCCGGTACCAGAGTGGCACCAGGCCGCAGCTGGAAATGGCTCCAGGGTTGCTCTGACTAAACAAGCAGTTACTAAATACCCTCACCACACGCAGCCTCGGGCGCTCTGTCGTAGACATGTGAACCATACAGCAATGGCAGAGGAGGACCCCACCCTCGTTCTGCTTACCATCTCGTCAACACAGTGCGCACACAGATCCTCAGGGTGTTAGGGAGGTGCTCAGATCTTTAAGACAGTCACTGAGGAAGTTGACTCACTGGAGTTGAGTCAGGCAGGAATGTTTCTGCTTAGAGGGTTAAGAAGGGCCTCATGAATGCTCGGCCTTTCAGCTGGCATGCAAGAATCGGGACGAAATAGATCTCAGGTCAAAGAAGACGTCCTGATGAATGTGTGAGGCTAGGAGTCAGAACTGGATTTGAGGCACTTGTCGGTGCTGGGTAGAGGAACAGAGTCACATAGAAAAGCAGGCCGGGGCCCTGGTGCTGGCCTTGAATGCCAGGGTGTACAAATTGTTCTTCCTTCTTAGTTCTTCAGTAAGGGAGAATAATGGTCACAGTTCTGTAGCCATCACCCATCTCCACATGTTCTGAACCCGTGAGTTCAGTTCACCAATGATTAGGAATATTTAGGAAACAGAACATGTATAGAATTTTGTCTTGTCATTTCCTAAACCATGCAACATAGCTGTTTTCATGGTGTTTTACACTTGGGGGGTATTTTAAAATGCACATTTAAAGTGCCTAGAGAATTTGCATTGGTTAAATGCATACCGGTTTTTTGTAAGGAACTCCCATTGGCTTTAGCATCTTGGGTTCCCAGATGTATCTCCCACAGCAGCATGGGACAACTGTGGTTTTAGAGTGTGAGAGTGAATTTTCAAGGGAGAGGCTAGAAGTGGAGAGACTGGTTCTTTTGTGTCTGTTGATAATGTTAGGTCTTGGCTGATCATACGGCAGTGTAAGTAGATTGAAAGTTCTTCTCTGAATCCCTCTTGGAACTCCAGCGTGGTTTAAGACTCACTGTTAAGCCAAAAAGAAAGTCTCAGGAGCCATCACAGACAGGCTCGATAATGCACAGTGGGAACACGGAAATCTGTCAACAGCTCTTCAACCAGAGAGATAGCTCAGCTACAAACCAAACAGCACCCCTAAACGTCCCATTGCTTGGTTAGTGTGTGAGCCAACAGGGTGGGCCTGGTGCCGAACATGCCAGAGCCTGCGGGGCCAGATAGGAAAGCCCCCGGGAAAAGAGGGAAGCCAGACGAAAAAGGCTTCGAAGGTAACATCACAACAGCCCCTTTCTAAATAGCAAATTGAATTTGCCAAACCAGATATAAATTAGTAGAAGCAAAAACAGATGAGCGTTTTTGATATTGATATTGGAAGGCGGGAGCAGTTGCTAAATGAAGCGCTAACCAGCCGTCCTGATTGTCACCCAGCAGCCTGAATGGCTGCCTGGTGGGCATGGATGGACCACTCTGTGGGTTTGGCACGGGAGCCCCATAGGACTGCTGTCAAGGGCAGCAGCTTCCAGATTTATTGTGAAGCTGCAGAAGAGCCCGGGGCTGTGTCAGGGAAGGAGCGGCTGTGTGTGAGAAGCAGCGCCAGAAGCCGCCTGTGCGACACAGCCACTGCCTGCGTGAATTTTATGAATTCTCCGTATGCAAACGACCATTAGTCATGCTTTGATGGAGCCGTTCCTGCAGCTCTCAGAAGCTGCATTTCCACAGGCAGAAGCAGCCTCTGAGCACAGCCATGGCAACCCCACCTTGGCCATCCATGCCCTGTGTTTGCTGCCACTGGAAAATGAGATTGGTCTTGGGCTTAAATGTTCAGACCCTGGTCGGCAGAATTGTGACTAGCAACCGCGGGTTCCTGCGTGTTTATGTGCACACGCGGTCATGTGTGAACTCTCCATCCTCCTTGCAGATGTTTCCATACTGAAATATGAGTTGTACTGCTCTCTTCACATCAGCAAAGCCTAGTGACCGAAGCCGAAGTTAGCCTGGAGTTCAGCATTAATGAGGAATGGCCGAGAACAGACAAGATCTTCCCCCCCCCCCTATCTGCTTATTTTTCTAAAGCTTGGAATATCTCTTCGAATTAAGGACCCTCCTCTAGGAGTTGGATCTAGCGCTCATAGATTTGACATCGGAACTCGGAGTTATTTTCTTAGAGCCATTTGGAGTAAGGCATATAAAACAAGGAAGGCAGGGGAGACGGTTCCGTTGGTAGGCGCTTGCATGAGAATCTGAGTTTGATCCCCAGCACGCACTTTAAAATTGGTCACTGTGATTCACGTCTGTAACCCCAGGGCTGAGGAGGTAGAGACAAGCAGCTTCCCTGAAGCTCACTGGGTTTGAGAGTTGGACTCAAATTCTAAGGAAGACACCAGATGATGACTGCCAGCCTTCTAGTGCATACACATTTACTTAGATACATATGCGCATACACACGCGCGCACGTGCACACACACAGCCCACTGAGGACTCAGCACATAGCTGACCATGCTCATATGGTTTTTTGTTTCTGACTTTAAAAGGATGGGAAGAGTAAAGCAAGGGAAATGGTCGATATAAGCAGTGGCTTACTTTTGTTTCTGCCTTAACATAATAAAACATGTTTTGCTAAGGAGAGTCTAGCAGGGGAACAATTATTTTTGTGTTTATGTTATGATTCCAGTCTTTGCAACTCACACAGCTGTGTGTAGGTGGCTTGAAAACTTTGGTCTGATGTTACAATAATGTACTTAACGTAATTAATAACCAAGCATTTTATTATTCAGAAAGGCATGCTTGATGTAGCAATAATAATGTTCATTGCTAAGAAATTTTGCATATGAACAAACTGTAGTGGCTTGAACTATTAAAATTGCATTTATTTAGAAGATATTAGAAGTTATAGGTAACTCCAATGCTCTAGTAAATACAAGGCAAATTTTATCTTTTAAACATGATAAATGCACGGGAGAAGAGGACTCAGCCAACAGCTGAGGGATGCTCACGAGCCCAGCATGATTTGCATAGCCTGGTAGACGCTGCCCAGCATGGTCCTGGTCAAGTCTGACCTCCCCTGTGTGCCAGCAGCCTCACCCTCTGCTTCCCTCCATCCTCACTGTGGAGTACTCCCTAGTCATGCTCCCCTGCCCAGAATGCTTTCCCCTCCTGCTCCCATTTACCTCTTCTCACTCACTCATCCTCCACATCTGAGTCTATCTATCAAGTCAGATAGATAGGTGCCAATGATTTTATAACATGTATCTGCAGCTCAAAAGTCTGATCTACTCCCTATGGTGTACATCCCGTCCGACCTTTATGCTTCAGGAAGTTTGGGGCCTTGTCACATAATAAGACAGTGCTTCCCAACCTTCCTAATGCCATGACCCTTTAATATAGCTCTCTGTGCTAACCCACAACCATGAGATTATCTCCTTGCTACTTCATAACTGTAATTTTGCTACTGTTACGAGTCATAAGGTAAATATCTGATATGCAGGATAGCTGATAGGCAACCTCGAGAGGGTTCAAAACCCACAGGTTGAGAACCACAGCAGTAAGTATTTTAAAAGAATATTTACTGTGTCAGTTTGGTAACATGTGTCTGCCACTGGGGAGGTTGCAACAGGAGAGTTTGAAGCCATATAATGAGACCCTGTCTAAAATAAAAAAATAAATAGTATTCATTGAACTGAATATTTAAAGAGGGTCAGAAAAGCAGTGAAGAACTTACTTTTTTTTTTCTTAAAGAGTCAGTTTTTCTAGTGGAGTCTAAAGAAGCTAGGAACCATAAAATGTGAGAATAGTAAAAAACTCAAAGGAGCACTGAGTGACATATACAAGTACATCATCTATTAGAATCTCAGTAAAGCCCAAATATTTAGCATTTTTAAATGTCAGGATTTGAAACCAATCTTCTGGTCAATAATGTCAACATCTCTACAAGTCCCATGTCCATACCCTATGCTATTTTCTCATTAAAACCTACATATTGTTATATACAAATGTGTGTGAAATAGGCTGTCTGTTTTCTAGCATAATCAAGAAATAGTCTGTACTTCCCAGGCAAATGTCTGGCCAATAGCGTCATATTACACATACCATGCTTCTATAATCCATACCCGTGAATCCAATTATAACAAATTCCATTTCACTCTAAAGCTCACTGGTCTTGATTTAACTGTGAACGGATCGTGTATAGATTGTACGGTTATTTAATGAACGCCCCGTGCAGTGCTCTTGCATTTGTTAGTACAGAAATCCTTCTGATAAAAAAAGGGGTGAGCTAGGTTTTGCTAAAATAGGTAGAACAGTCTGTAATAATCACAAGTTCTTTGAGATAAAGGTCAATTAATTCTAGCAGGCAGCCAGAAAGAATCTATGCTAAATTTGATGGAGGAAGGCATCTACGTCATTGAGGATTGAACACTTGCAAACACCAGAATCCTTGGCTCACACATGTATTTGCTTTTACCGTGTTCAGTGGTTAGTTTTCAGAAGGGTGTTTGAAACCATTTTGTGTAATATAGCTAGGATTACCATTTTACAAATGCAGGGCTTCATATACTGCTGTCTGTATAAACACTGACGGAGTCTCACAGCTCACGTCTGTGACCCTCATATGACTGCTTCCACTGTGCCCAGAAAGAAGCTGGGGCATGAAGCTATTTCTGTGTTTTTTTTCTAAAGATACCCCCGAGCCAGTGGAAAAGAAGCCTGAGACAGAAAAAGATCCTGTGTCCTCACTGAGAACACATCTTGTCTGCATCTCAGTCTCCGGGAAGGTTGATTGCCAACCCAGCTTTGGCTTTGCACACTTGTTCTCACTGCCTCACAAGGAGAGCTCTGTAGAGGTGTGTGCACAAATAAAGTGGGCATCAAGGTGATTACCGGCATGAATGCTGGCTTCTCTGAAAGGCCTGGAGTATGCTCGTTGGCAAGAAGATAGATTGGTTGACTTTCCAGGGCTTTTCTAAGTTATAAATCTGCTGTATCTAGCAGGAGATCTGTGGGTGAACAATACTTGGATGTTTACCTTTCTGCTTTTCTTCTCCTTTTCTTTTAGATCTATGCCGTTAGGTCGGTTGTTCCGAACAAAAGCAACAATGAGATCGTCCTGGTGCTGCAGCAGTTTGATTTTAATGTGGATAAAGCCGTGCAGGCGTTTGTGGACGGTAGGTATGCATGCCCTCCTGAAACTGAAGACACTGGAGCTCACTAACTCCAACCGCCTGTGCTTCTTTTTCCTTCACCGAACCGAACATTCAGTAGTTTCTAATACTTCTCATAAAAACAAAAACATGGTACAGCTTTAATCCTCACTCTCTGGAGGCAGAGGCAGTGTGATCTCTGGGAGTTCAAAGACAGCCTGTCTGCAAGATGGGTTCCAAACCAGGTAGGGATGCGTAGGTAGAGCCCGTGTTCTGGGCCACCTAGGGCTACATAGCAAAAACTTACCTCAAGGAAGAAAACAAAGAAATTGAAAGGAACGACATACTTTAAAAGAACATAGACATGTTTATAAGAGCAGACTCTAGCAGGGGCTTCTCCACTCATTTTTTAAAAAGACTGTAAAGACTTTCTAGAGGACACCAACTGAAGCTACTGGTTTCATTGCCACTTACTTGCTAAGCATGTCCTTTATTTGATGGGGTGTCCTTCTGGGTAGAGGATATTGCACCTCATTGCCGAGCTGGAAGGCGTGACCTCTTCAACCAGCAGAAGTCTACCGAGTGTCACTGCTGTGGTTCTGAAATTCCACCCTTAGATAAGCTAAGTAGACCGAGTTCCTCCTTTTAATGGTTTTTGTTAATGACAGTTATATCATTCAGTTATCTACCTCTTAATTGATTTTGATTGTGTAGGAAAAAAAAAAATGTGTTTTTCAGCGAGAGCCTTGCCAGTGGTACTGTAGAATCTCAGATCTGAAAATGTTTCTCCTGTACATTTATAAGTTTGGGTATCTTTTCTGTAAATTGTGGAGAAGCTTTTCTTTAATATTTTCCTTTGAATGGTGATCTCTTTTTATTGTTGTTGTTGTGGTTATTAAACGCCCTGTTTCCTGACTTTTTTTTTCTACTCTGTAAATAATGAACTAGCTAAACGCAACCTGACAAACAGGGTCAGAGAAGACCTGTCAGCACTCATCTCGGCTGCACCTTCCTTGCACTGTGTCAAGGGCAGCACAGCTTCCTTAATTTGTGAGGAGTGGAATCACCCTCTTGAGTTTCCACAAGTATAATAGCGTTTCAGGGCAAGATCCTGCACTGTGCTCAGATTCTTTATCAGCTTGAGGTCCTAATGAAATGAACAGATGATGATCCTTCAGACAGATCTGCAAGCAAAGCTATGCTGTGAAACTTTCTCATGGTGTGCCCTGCTTCACTGACTCTGTACACTATGAAGATCATATGGATGTATTGTCTTTAGTCATTAGGATCGAATGGTAGCTGCGTTTTGTCCCTTTCCCCCCGACACACACCCTTTTTAAGTTTTGTAAATATTCACATCCTAACTCTGAGACAGGATCTCCTGTCAGATGTCCCTTGCCACAGAATAAGTGGCAAGATGTCCCTTGTTCAGAATAAGTGAGGGGCTGCTCTCCCTGTCCCTTCCAACCCCCACCTCCCATCATGAAGCGTTCCTTTCGCAGTGTGACCCAGAGGCAGCAGCTTAGGGACTGTAGTCAGAGCCGTTGGGATTTGAATGGGAGGCCTTGCTTGCTTCTGGAGTTTTCGTCTTGTCCATATCAAGACCTCATTAAAGCGCACTGATTGTTGAGGATCCTCATCAGTTGAGTTGTAAACCAATGGGGAAAAGTTGCTTAAAATCCACATAGAATCAAAAAAATACTTGTTGAGAGTCTTTTGTGGGCCATGCTGAAGTCACTGATTCAAATGGCTTACTGAAAACACCTCCAGGCACATTGGGGCACAGGTAAAATTTAGTTACAATGCTTTCAAAATACTTGGTAAACAGGAGTAAGCTCATTGTCCAAATTACAAATAAAGCCAACATTAGAATATGAAAATGAGACTAGTGGATATTGAGGCTGCAGAAACAGCAGCTTGCCGTCTGATAAAAAGAGCAGCTTTGAACGTTTTTTTAAAGTTTATCTTTATTTACAAAGTGGAAGCTTAGCTACAAGACTGACATGGATAAGTAACCAACAAGTAATGTCGAAACCCAAGACACCATTAACATTAATTCCCTGGGCAAATTAGAGAAACACCAGCCCAGTTACTAAAACATGTAAATTTTAGTTTACTTTTAGGTGCAGCCTATTTCATGAAACTCAAAACCAGACAAGGAGGGCACTGACCTGGAAACTCTGGATAGATAGACATGGTGAACCTGTCTGAACACGCTAGCATCCTGCTTGTCTGTTAGTGACCTCAACCACAGGCCTACTAATTTGGACCCGTTTGAAGCTAGTCTCTGGCTAACCAGTACCTTATAGGCAGCTGTTATTACAATACACTATATTAGTGTAATGTGATCTGAGAATGCTTAAAATTGTTAGATGCCATAGGACCCACTCCCTTGAAGAAGTACCTGCTTCGGTGGAAGGGCCTGATCCTTCATTATTAGTAACTTGTTGAAATTATGCCCAGCATAAGAAGTGGGTGTTGGTTAAAGTGCATGCAGACTGACTGTAGTTGACCAGCATTGAAGCGTTTCTTTAGCTTCACCAGGTCAAGCCTATGAGGGTGACCGGGCCAGGCAGAGCCTGGGACCCCGTCAGTCATTTAATGAACTGTGTTGGTTTGAAACGAAAGCCTTGTAAACAACACACTCTATCTTCTCTGTGGTAGAAAGAGAGAAACTTACGATAGAGTCTCTCTTCCTCAGCCCCTGCAGGTCTTGAGCATAATGAGCAACAGTAAAAATGGAGCAAGGATGGCCCCACAGAAAGGTCCGACGGTCGTGGTTAATAGCACAGAAAATCCCATGTTTGGTTCAGAGGCTTCTAGTAGCTTATGCATATATAAAAAAGAACAATTTTAATTCCTCCTATGGCAATGAAGCTACCAGAAAATTCTCAAGACATATTTCATATTCCCGAAGACAATATCATGATAAAAAAAAGTATGCTTCACGAAGTAGGGCTTAATATTTTTATAAAACCGAGATTGTGCAGTGAATTAAATGAAAATCTTGGAAATAAGAAACGAAACTGACATTTTTATTAAGGTAGGCTGTATCAAAATAAATGAAGAAGTCTGCCCCGCCCCCACCCCATTGCTACCAGGGCACAGATGAATTTTCTCTTGGTTTTATTGTGTGGATATTTGTTGAAGACTCTTTCTCTTTATCTAGGCAGTGCAATTCAAGTCCTTAAAGAATGGAACATGACAGGAAAAAAGAAGGTAAGATGAAGGGTGATGGCGAATTAGTAACATCTGCAATCAAACCTTCAGAGTTGTTATCACTTCAACAAAGCTGCCAATTTTATGCTTCATTCAAACTTGTTAATATGCACACCCAGAAAGCTTCCGAATTCATGCCTTTCTTCAGTTACCAGCCACTCTCGCTCCTAATGCCCTTATTTCTTCTGTGCAGTGTTTTCTATCAACCAGGTGTGCTGAAGGAGCACTGGAGTTGTGCTTCTTTGTAAGTCTTAAGGGGATCCCAGTGACAGAATTCACAGCATTGAAAAAGTTAACTTGCCTGAACATGTCCCGTAGCACAAAGGAAAAAATTAAAGAGTGCCCTAAAGATATTTAAAAGGCCCTAAATATATTTTCACATTTTTTTTCCAACTAAAAGACTCTGTCCAACGCTGAAATCTGAGGTCAGTCTTCAATAAAAGAAGAAAATGCCGTAAAGCCATAGAGAGCAAGGGTCCTCCGGGAACACACCTGAGCTGCTCCTTGACAGCACCAGGAAGGAGGTTTTCCTCTGTCCCAGTCACATGACAGTGCTGCTGTAAGCACAGGAAGTGCAGCTCCTGGGCCCAGGCACGGTGTGTTTGCAGCCACCTAGCATCCCATTTCCACACTGACACTACAGGGCCCTGTGTTTTGCTTCTCATGGAATAGAAGGTGTCAACCCACCCTGCCCGCAAAGGGAAGATTCCAGGCCTGTGAAACAGGCTGTGAACAAACAAAAAAGCAGCGTTGTTTTCATACCGTTGAAATCGTTGTTTTCAATGATTACAGACATTGCTGGAGTCCCCCATTCCTCTCTTTTCTCCTTTGGGCTTCATGTAGAATAGGGGGAATTAGGAGATTTCTCCCCCCACCCCCGCTTTGTTTGCCACCATTTTTTACAATGTCTGCTTATCTTTAACCATAGCTTCCCAAGCTTTCCTGTGAGATAAAGATGATTTGCAAGTGATGGAAAGGTAGTATTTATCTTTACGTGGAAATTGCTCAGATGTGTGCTTTGCGTTTTAAATGTCTCTGGTGGGGGGACGCAGACAGCAGCTGCAGACCCAATTCCACAGTGAGTTCCTTCTCAGGGGTTCAGTAGGGGACAGTGGGCTCAAACTTCAAAAGCCAGCCCTGGAGGTTAGTCTCCACTGTCCCTTTTTGTCTTTGCTCAGCAGTACAAATCTGTCACCCAGAAGAATGGGGCATGATTGTGGCTTTTTTGGAAAAGAAAGGAAGTAGCAGGGCTAAAGAGGGAGAAAAGGTTTCTTTAGGTGTCTGTTGGGCTCAGGATTACACTGATGGACAAGTCTATCCAGCTAGATTTCATGGGCAGGACACCCTTTCTAATGGGTCAGGTGTGTGTTAAGTACATTGAATCCCAAATGCAGAAACCCAGGGCTCCTGCGGTGCCTCAGCACTTGCTGCCCAGCCTGACCAGTTGAGTGTGTTCCTTGGAGTCCGTGTGGTAGAAGGAGAGAAGCTACCCCTTCAGACTTTGCCCTTTGACCTCCACACATGCTTTGCCATGCAACAAATGTTGAGAGAGAGAGAGGGGGGATGTACAAAATCAAGAAAAATGGGAACATGTTCTTCATTTCCCAGATACTGTTACGGATTCGGTAGCAAAGCCTTTGAGGAAAACGTCTAAAAGACTTTGAATGTATAGAATCTAGTGTGGAGCTCTTTCAGAGTGAATGTGAAGCTGTTCTGCTCAGCCGGCAGCTGATGTCTAGGGTCCAGGGAGAGTGGACAAATCCGCTATTACCTTGTTGTAGCCGGTGCTCCTGCTTAAATAACCACAGCGTGATTCTGGAGCCTGTAGCTGCCTTGGACTTGCTGGGCAGTGGCAACCGTTCCTGCATCTCCTGATTGGTCAGTGCCTGCCCTGCCTGTGCTTCTTTCCCCTGTGTAGCAGACTGTCCCTGGGAAGACACCACACACATCTGTTCACTTCAGATAGGAATCCCACAACAGACCAAAGCAGGGATGGCACCAAAGTCCAGCCTGGCGAAGCTGTGAGTTTTATTGGGGTTAATTACAGGAATATGGGTGAGGAGTTACACACTGGAGCAGAAATGACTGCATCACCAAAGCCCTTCCTGGTGGAGGTGACAGCGCACACACTGGGAATCTGGATCACGGCGCACAGCCTTCAGGGCAGCTCAGCAAGCTAGACAGTGCCCTTTCCAGGTGCCTCAGTTGGTCTGAGACTCTTCTGGGCTGCTGAGCTGCTCTCTGTTTCTTGCAGGCAACATAGCACGTCTCTAAGACGTCGGGAGGGTCTGAGAGAGACTTTCAACAGTATTGTTTGCTCTTAAGGTGTGTGGGGTGAGGGTAGTGCATTTGTTCAGTTTCAGGGATTTCCTGAAGCTACTTTTGGTTGATTGCATTCTGTCTGAAAGAGCTTCCTGGGGGATGGAATGTTTCAGGAAACGCTACACAGCACTCTTGTTGCTATGGGTAGCCTACTTTATTCCCGTCGCTCTTCCCTTTGACTCCCTGCCCAGATAATGGAACCTAAATGTTTGGCTGGCCTCTGAGTCCTGAACTCCTTCAAGAAGCAAGAGCCATCTTCTAACACCAACAATTCTTTTAGAGCTGTTAGAGTCTTTCTTAAGTTGCTTAAATTACCTCTCTGCTATTTAAGCTATTGCTCCTGCATTTTTTTTTCCTTTCAAATTAAGGAAACTTTTTGTTTACTACAACTACAAGGTAAAAATTTAAACAGCTTACTTTTTAGAAGCACAATATTTAGATTAATCTGGGTATTTAATAAAGATGTGTTTTCACCCATTCTATTAAAAGCCAGGTGTCAGAATGATTGTCTTATTTTGCTCTGTGCTCAAGAGCCTCTGCTGAACAGCAGTACTGCTTTCCCGTTTGTTTCTCACTGTAGAATAATAAAAGGAAAAGAAGCAAATCCAAGCAGCACCAAGGCAACAAAGATGCTAAAGACAAGGTGGAGAGGCCGGAGGTGGGGCCTCTGCAGCCCCAGGTACCACCGATGCAAAATGGCCACATGAATGGCTGTGAGAAGGACAGCTCATCCCCTGACTCCACCAAAGAAAAACTGGCCCTCACTCCACGTGAGAAAAAGATCTCAATACTGGAGGAACCGTCAAGGGCCCTTCGAGGGATCGCAGGTCAGTTGTTCTTAAGTACATTTGCTCAGGGTGATGTATTAGTGTAAAGACAATTCAGCTGGCCTGCCTTCAGGGTCCTCGCAATTGCTTACCTCATCACCTGCCAACATCAGAGGTGCCAAGTGTGTCAGTCTTACTCACCCCCTCTCTCTGTCCCAAGTACCCCCTTTCTCTCCCTCCCTGTCCCCTGTCAGGGCGGCACACCTTGGCATCGGCCCGCCATGATGGCCCCCACCCCCTTTGCCTCATCGTTATATATCATAACATGATAGGCACAGTAGAGGGCTCCTCAAAGCACTGGCTGCCGCTGCTGCTGTTGCCGATGTTGCTGCTGCAAGATGAGAAAGGCTGAGCTGCTGGTATGTGGATACCCATGAGGCCTGAAGCTGGGGAGCACGGGGGCTCAGAGAAATGCTCAGTCCGTCCCTGCCCTGACTCAGAGGACCCACAGCCCCTCCGGTACAGCAGCCTCGTAGTCGTGCTGGTGTCCAGGGTTCTTGATCGTCTCCTTTTCTGTGCCAGTTAGAGAATGAAAAGGCAGATAACAGCTGGGAAATTCTCAAACACAGCAGACTGGGTTAGCCAGGGTCAGCCAAGAAAGAAGGAAAGGTTTTTACGAGGGGTGAGGGGACATGTACTGGAACCACACAGAGTGAGAGACCTCCCACAAAGAGAGAGATGTGGGAAACTGAAGGCAGCTTCTCTCCTCGAGAGCTGGGGATTGTCTAAGTCTTTAAAGGTTCTTCCCTCCCTGTTTTAGGGTTGCTCATTTTGAAGAGGCAGGATGGCCTACTGGCCCACAACTGTTGTGAAAACACGCCATGATCCAGCCTTGAACTTGTCCAGCCAGTCCCTTAGCGGAGATCCCACAGGCAGGAGAAAAGCCCACAAGGCCATTGGCCATTGTTTTAAACTGTCAGGCATTTGTCTCAGGTCAGGAGGGCAAGGAAGGAGCCGTCTTCAAAGTTCTTCTTCTTTTTTTTTTTTTTTCACCTAGTCACTCCCCCCTCCCTTACAGCCCCTCTCTCTGTCCTTCTGCCTGCTGTCAGGGAATCTTTCCAACTCCCAGTCCCTCAGATCTAGTTCATATTAGGATCTTAGGTGACAAGGCAATGCCAATTCGAAGAGATACTTCACCTGGGAGAAGAGAAAGGCAATTGATGACGAAAGAAAATGTTGTTAAATTCTTTCCTTGGATCAGATTTTTTTATCTGCTTTTGGATATTACCATGTGAATTCATTAATTCATGTGCCGCTGTAAATTAACTTCAGCAGTCTACTTGTATGTGTGTATGTTCTATGTACACTTGCGTATGCGCAGGTGTGTCCAGGGTAAAGGCCAGAGAAGGTCATAAGTTGTCTCTTGCTCTGTAACTCTCCACCTGTTCTTTTGAGAGAGCGCCTCTTGCTGTACCTCAAAGTAGGCTGATAGCCAACAAGCCCCAGCGGCCCTCCCACCTCTGCCCACCATGCACAGGGGTTATACACACACACAGCCATGGTTAGCTTTTTCCATAGGTTGTTGCGATTTAAACTCAGGTCTTCGAGTTTGCCCAGGAAGTACTCCTACTCGCTGGGCCGACCCACCAGACCTAAAAGGCTACTTCTTAATACGCTGTTTATCTTTGGGTACGTCATTTCCTCTCTACTGTCCTGTTTCTTCCTTTTTCTATAATATTCTGAGGGAGGGAGGGAGGGAGGGAGGGAGGGAGGGAGGGAGGGAGGAAGGAAGGAAGGAAGGAAGGAAGGAAGGAAGGAAGGAAGGAAGGAAGGAAGGAAGGAAGGAAGGAAGGAAAAAACCATTTTTGGTCTGTTTCCTGCGTGCTGTCATAGAGAATGCTGCAGACAGGAACTTATAAACAATAGAAGCTTATTTGACTCATGGTGCTGGAGGCTGGGAAGCAAACACCGGAAAGAAGGGATGATAGAGTTGAGGGGGTTGGACTGTTAATCCACCGCGATAACAACTGCAGTCTAGCCATAAGCATGGAGTCCCCTTGACCCAATCACACCGTAAAGGCCTAACTCTCAACACTCAGAATTAGGAATCAAGTTTCCAGCATGTTCAGGAACTCATTCAGGCCATAGCTCTCAATAATGAAATGGCCTACTACTCCACCCCATAGTTATAACAAATCCTAAAACTAACATTTATATGTGCTGTAACCTGCCTAGAAACAGGATTTCAATAAATCTCTAAGACCTTTTTGGCTAGGTGAATCATGAGGACTTACAAAGTGGCCAGATGCTCACATTTACAATGAGTTGCTTCATACTTAGGATAGAAAAGACAGTCTCCAGGTGGGTGTTTTGGACAGTGTTTCTTTGTATGTAATATGTGAAGAGGGTGTCCGTAAGTAAATAAATATATGTGCCTGTGAAATCTAACTGCTACCAATGTAGTCTAATGGAGTGCTGAGTGCCAAACAACAGGGGCACTAGTGCGGGCCACTCCCAGAAGACTCTTGGTGCTGGAAGCCCAGTAGATCCTGAGAAGGATGCCTGTGCTCTAGGCTCTGCGGGAATCACACTCTGATGGGCCCACTTGAGAGCAGAGGTGCCCCCCTGATCTGAGCAATTGAGATGTCATAGATAGGCGGGTGTGGAGGGACCTGGGGACAGGGTGGTGGAAAGGACTGGGAAGGTTGAGAAGCAGTGAGGAGAACTTGGCTCAGCACCCTTGACATTGTTCCCCTGCTGCTAGTGTGGCACTGCTATCCTGTGACAAGCCAAAGATGAGGAAGGCATTATTCCCTGCTTAGTTAGGATTTCAGTCTAGCAGAAGAGGCCAGTAAACAAAACCTCCCAGGTATGTAGTGAGGGGCACCCAGTCATGACACTTTGTATGTCACTAGTAAGGCTTTAAATTGCTCATCCAGCCCTAATTCTCCTCCAGATACCCATTGCCTAACAACTCCCCTCATAATGCTGTGGTCGGATCATCCTTCTGGCCCACAGGACACTTTCCTCAAACCAAGCAGTGAACGCAATGAAAATATCCTAGTTCGTTTTGCATCCAAATTCTCCAGGAATTTTTAATTCACTTTGAAAAAAAAATGTTTCTGATTTATAGTCAGGGCAGGAGAAAGAAATTAAATAATCAAATGGCAGATTCCCAGCTTCACTTGCTATTGCTTTCACATGAATTACTTTCAAAATCTAATTACTCAAGTTGATGTTTTGATATCAATCATAAACTAAAAGCCTAGTACATATATTTGCTCATTTGCTCATAATTTATGCCTTTGTCCTAACACGGCTTCAGTAAGTCTGTCAGGTATTTGGAGTAAATGCAAGGCAGAAACTCTTCCCCTCACGGCAGGTAGCCACCTTGACAGTTAGGCGCCCTCTGAGGCTGGTCTCTGTGCATGGGGCTTGGTAAGCACCGGCCAGGGTCTTTCTGTGAGGGACTCTTGATTGTACAAAATGCCATAGCTTTTGTTTCTGTGAGTTTAACTCGAAGGTATTATTTGTTAATGTCATTGCATCCTTACAAATCTTTATGTTTTATGTAAGCTTATCTATTAAAAAATGAATAGTGGTAATGGAAGCTCATTAGGTTTATTTGTAAAAGGAAAAGAGCCCCATGGGTGGACCGTCAGCTTCATTAGCATCCCACGTGTTATGATCATAAGTTTTAAAATAAGTTGGTAACTGGTTAGGTTTTATCTTCCAAAGATTAAAAAAAAAAAAAGTTCCATCATGAAGTTGATGCCAAAACTGTTAAATGACTCTGAAATACTTGTACAATCTTCCAGAAATCCTGAGCCCACTAATAGGTGATTGCAGGTGAAGGTCAGAACTTTTATCTTCTGCACCCCACTTTTTCGTAGAAGGACAAATGAGATAGGCATCGTTAAACCCTGTTCTTGTGGGGGAAACCCAGGCTCCTGGGTGGAGAGGCCAAGGGGGTAACTGTCTCTTCATCCTTTTGTAGCTGGCAAAACTTGACTCTCGTAGGTCCATCTAAATTGCAATGGAGAGTTACTGCTAAAGCCATGAGCTCTCTAATTTAAACAAACAAATAAATAAATAATTGAACAATTAGAAAAAAAGTAATAGTAATAAAGCCATATGATGATATTCTGTGCTTGAGTGGGTTCACAGCATGAGCCTGAAAGAAGGCTCCAGGCTACTGGTGTTGGTACATTTATCAGACTCTCCAGTAATGAAACTAGCTCCACAATGCCTGCCTGGAATTCAAGCCCCGCCAGGCAGAAGGCTATGGACATGCGCAAGGCCTGCTTTATCTGTTTATAACACCTTGACATTCAGGATCCCTCCTTTTAAATGTCTTAAACAGAATCATTATTCTGGAAGGAGGAAAGTTAGCATTAAGATAGAGGCGGGTGGCTCAGGGGTGTGAGTGCGACTTCCTACGGGAGAAAGCACCGCCAAGTTGTCCCAGCTGTAATGAAGCCACGCTGTCAGTTGTGGCGGTGTCATGTGTCAGCACATAGCTTAGGTAGCTTGGAATTCGGGGAGTATGCTGTAAGAGTATTTTTTCTTTATTTCAGAACTTTTAATAACAGCTCAGATTAGACTTTTACATAATCCAATCAAAACCATCTGTTTCAAAAACTGTCAGGCAAAGAGTCGACAGAGGTTTGTTTATTTATTATTTATTTATTTATTTATTTTTACTGAAAGCAGTGCTAAAGATAGTAATTTTTACCCCCTGAGACCTCCAATCTAAATGTCTAAAGTACCTTAGGGTTCCGGTTTCCCCCAAACCTTCCTGCTCTTTCAGGAAGAGCTGATTGCTGAGCCTTATCTGTGTTTGGGCCAGAACAGGAAATCACATCCCTCTGTCTTTCTCCAGCTGGACACATGCCCTCAGAGGAAGCAGGGTCGTGGCCACCTTCCCTCTGCAGTTTCTCATCCTTAAAGTTTTCTGGGAAGCCACATCTTCTTCTCCTGTGTGTCGCAAAGCGAGGGCTCCCTGCTGTGTTTGCTGGCTTCCACAACCCAGACTCTTACCCATGTGTCCTCCATCTCTTCACGGTACAAAGCCACCAACACAGAACCGCCTCCTCCTTGTCACCGTGGAGTATTCTCAAACGAGAGAGAAGGGGGCTTGTTACATTTCACGTGTATAATACACATGTTACGTATTATAATGTGGCGATCTGCCCTTCCTGTGCTTGCCACAGCCGTAGATAGACCCCGGCACTGCATTGTGTTTGAGGTTACTACAGGTTTCCAAGTAGATTTTTTTTCATGTTACTCTTGGCAGGAGCCCCAACACGATCTCTCCTGCTCCTCTAAGCCCTGTGTTGGGCCAGAGGATTAGAAGAGATCAACAGGAAAGCTGCTAGCCTAGAACTTTCATAATGAAGCTAAGTCAGCGTAGTCAAGTGACATAATAAATCATGAGCGAGAACCAGGGTGTCTAGCAATGGAAATGTCTGGGTTCAAACCCCAGCCTTGTTCAATTCCCGGATCTGTGACCCTGGAAAAGTTAACTGCTCTGTGTTGCATTTTACTCCCCTGCAAAATAAAAAAGTCTCAGTGTCTGAGGTTTGGGCGAGCAGTGAATGGGCTCTGTAGAGGGCTCAGCACAGCGCCTGGCAGAGAGGGAAGCAATGGGTCTCTGGTTTACTCCGTGAGCACATGTGTCTAAGCATATAACGCATGCCAGGTGGTTTTGTACAAAAGGTGAGCCAGATGACCATGCTTTTGCTCCAGGGGAGTTTATGTTTTGTTGGAGGGAGAAAATAGATGGGTAATAAGCCAGCATAAAACTAAGCTACCAGGATAATTGGAGATTCTGAAAGCATTAAAGGCTGCCTATCTGAAGGTATGGTGGCCATGTGGCGGCTTCAGATGAGGTCACGCCGTGGCTTAAGCATATGAAGAGCAGATGCTGAAGTTGGGATCCAAGTACTTCAGTATCTCATGCCAGGTTTGGGTGGACTCTGCAGCCAATATTTTTTTTTTTAATTTAAACTTGGTAGGCGACTTAGAGAAGAAGCCTTGTAATTATAATCATAGTTTTTTGGTATCCTTAAAAAAAATTAAAGATATAATACTTCATAGAAAGCTGAAATTAGGTACTCTCACACGAACACACGTTTCATTGTTATTTTAAAGCACATAATTACCTTTCAGGCTCCTCTTTAATTCTTATTTTAGCACCTAAGTTCTTGATTCACTTCCACGTGGCGATGCATCCGCCTAGCCTCTACTTGGAGCAGCACGGTGGTTGAATCGGGCAGGTGATTTCAGGAGAGGCCTTCAGCCACATCCTTGTTGACTCAGGCCTCTTCTTTCTCTCTCTGGGTCGTGTAGACAGGCACGAGTGGCAGTGATCTGAGGCCACAGGACACCTCATGGTATCCTCGGCTGCTTTTCCATTTCCTGAGCAGGCCAGGTCCCGAGGCCTCTCTCCCATTCCTCACTGACAAAACGCACTGCATTTCGTCCAGCACATTGTATTATTCCTACTCATCTTTAATAGCCTACCTTCAGAACTGCCACTCACCCCTTGAAAATGGTAACTTCCATCACAGAAGAGCCTAAGTAAAAATGAATACAGAGAGAAGGAGGGAATTTCAAAAAATAAAAATAAAAAGTTTTTAAGTTTTTTTTTTTTTTTTTTTTTTTTTTTAAACAAAGCCTTGAACTTGCCCTGTCAAATGCAAAAGGAGTTGAACTGGCCTCTCAAAGCACTAAGTGTACATTTGATTTAACATGTCTGTCTTCTACCTGGGACAGTTTGATTCATTGTTATCATCTAGTTATCTTCTAACACGTGTCTCCAGTCAGAACATTCCCGCTTTAATGGCCCCCGTGAACTCAGCTTCATGGGATTTGGGTGGAATAATAATGGCTCTCCCACATTTGATAAGGGAATTTTGAAAGGGCAGAACTGACGGTATGTCTGAGTAATCTGTGTGTTCTGGTCCCTGCTGCACAGTGACTGTTAATCACCTGTCCTGCAGATGTGGGGAAGAGGTGAAGCTTGCGTGGCAGTGTCCAGTAGGTGTAACGGGAAGACCTTTTCTGAGGTTTCATCACTAGACTGTACTACACTGTTACTCTGAAATATCACAAAAGAGTGTGGTCTTCACCCCCATCCCCATTTCATCATGCCCACCTCATTCATCACCCTATTTGGGATGACTTCCAGCCCATCCATCTCTCCGAAGACATTGCCCCGCTGTCTGCAACCGCCTCCCAGTGGCTACATCTAGCCGACTTGAAATTTTATTTTATCCTTTCCTTTCATGGCCATGTAACATTGTTTACTCCCCTCTCTTTGCTCTCACCATGTCTCTTCGATCTTCGTTTCTATGACACGGCCTTTTTATTCTCCCTGTGTCTTTATTACTTTTTCTCAGTTTCTTTGAGGGTCATGCTTTGCCTGGCTGTTGCACTGTTCAACTTCATCAAGGCTTGGCTGGTCCCAAGTCCTTCGGCATATAAACATACACTCTCGCCTTTGGTCATTTGGACTATGCCTGGCTTTACTTATGTCACATGACTCACTCCAATCTTCCTAGCCCATACTCTTCTCTGAACTTCAGGTTTATAATTGACATTTTCACTTTGACATTTCAAAGTGGTTCGATAACATGCTCCCAAGTAGTTCTTGGTCTCCATTTTACGCTTGGCTCTCTTTTTAATTCATAGCCCATGCAAGCCAGAAGTCTAGGAAACATTCAGGGCAGCCCCTCTCTCATCCCCCACCTCCATTATCAATCTACCAGCTAGACCTGCTGGTTTTCAATCCCAGGTGTTCACAGCATTAATCTATTTTTCACTGCCTCTACCTCTTCCTTCCCATGCAAACCACCACCCTGTCTCACTTTCACCATCACAGAAATGAAGCTGCCACATCTCCTCTTTCTCTTCTGATCCTTCTGTTCTCTTGTCAAAACACAAGTTTCACTTCTTTGAATAAAGAGTAAGTCTTTCTTGTTCTAGCATCTAAAGGTCCACCATACTCTGGACCCTGTGTCCTGTTACAGTCATATTTTAAGTTGTTATCTTTTGCTTTTTAGATATAACTATGGAGTTTGTGTTTCTGTATTTAAATTTTCTTTGTCCTAATTTAGGACATTTGGAAAAATCCATTAAATAGATCTTATCTCCCCAAAACAACCATGGTTAAATTTCATTTCAAAAATGATTTTAAGGCACAGATAATTAAAATAAAGTCATGCAGCATGTGAACTTTTGTATTCTGTTTTTACTTAGTGTGGAAGTATGAACATTACATCATATCATTATCTGTTAAGACTATTTTCCCACGCTATCTAATCTTTTACTTTTGAATATAACAAATTGGTAGCACAAAGGAATGCAGAGTTCTGTTAGATTACAACCATATCCCAACATTCAGTATTCTTCTTCTTATCTATTTTTCTTTAATTTTGTGTTCTATGGTAATTTCATACATTAGTGCAATGTATTTAAAACCTTTCAAAGTAATCATGTGTATGTATGTATGTCTATGTTGGGGTGTATGTACATGAGTGCAGGTGCCCTTAGAGGCCAGCAGAGGGCATGGGATCCCCTGAAGCCGGAATTTCAGGAGGTTGTAAGCCACTCAGTGAGGGTGCTGGGGTCTGTACTCTGGTCCTCTCTAAAAGCAGAAAGTATTCAGCGGCTGACGTCTTTCCAGCCTCAAGTACAATGTATTCAGAACATACTCACCCTTCCAGACCTTCAGTTTCTCCCATAAGACCCCCTATGTCTCCCTCCCAACTTTATGTCTTTTTTTTTAACAACCTACGGAGCCCAATTAGTGCTACCCATGTGTGCATGAGTGTAAGATGGCCACTGGGTCATAGGCAGCCGACTCTAGGCCATATCACTGAAAAGTCTGACTCTCCTCTCCTCAGGGGCCATCAGTTGCCAATAGTGGCTCAGCTGAGGTGGGGTCTCAGCCATAGCTGCTATGACTGCAGTGGCCCTGTTATGTCCAGAAGACATCAGTTCTAAACAGTCTTCCTCAACCTGTGGCTCTTGCAGTCTTTCCACCTCTTCTTCCACAGTGTTCTCTGAACCACAGGAAGTATAATATAACTGTCCCATTCAGGGATGAGCTCTCTCCATGGCCACCTACTGTCTTCCTTTAAGCAGTTGTTGAGTAGGTATTAACAGCCATCCACTTCACACGGAAGCTTTTGATGAAAGGGAACACCATTTTTATTAGCATATATTAATTATATAAAAATGGTTGTATTCTTATGAACGTGTTACATCTTTAACTATTTCTAAACTGTTTTCCATGTGGATTCTTTCAGTCTGCCTATGCTTTTAGGAACAACACTGTAGTAGACAACTTCTGTGACTATTTTCTAGGCCCTGTAATTACTGGGTTTTACAAGAATGAGCGTGTGTGTGTGTGTGTGTGTGTGTGTGTGTGTGTGTGTGTGTGTGTAAGTTCTTAATACATTTCTGTTCAGAATGGTTGAATTGATCTCAATGTTGTTTAAAAACTGATTGTTTCTTACAGTCATTTCTGTTTATATTTCTCTTGCTATAAATATTTAAGAACACTAAGACCAGGTCCCAAAGAACTGTCAGTTATGTTACCAGTCATCATAAAACGCAATTATATTTACTTAATTACTTTTAAGAGAGCGGTAAGAGGCTTTGAGTGACACAGATGCAGGAATTTTAAACCTAATTTTATAACAACAAAGTTATGCTTTGTTTATTGACTTTTCCAGGTTAAAATTTCTCCACAACCCTTAAGTATAATCAGATAATAATGTGTTTTATTGAAATATCATCTTTGGGGTAGAGTCTAAACCATATAATGGGTTAAAATAGTTATTTTAGGGCTACTCCATTTCTTGAAGTTAGATTTAAATTGTTTATTTACTTTTTATAGTCTTCTTATGAGTGCATCAAACTTACACACATTTAAAAAACTAAGAACTAGATGAAATAAGTTTAAAAATTTTGATTACATGCATGGTTGTTCATTGTTGGTTAATATATATATATATATATATATATGTATATATTATAATGCAAGCCCATGTATCTGTATTGACGGAAGTGGGTAAATGAAGTTACATCCATGAAGAAGCACAATGTTTGCTGAAAGGACATCGTGATAAACTGATAATACAATCTTATAATCCTTACAATGGGTCTCTCATTTTTTTTTTAGTTTTAGACTTAGATAAACTCAAAGTGATAAATACAATCTATGATAGATATAATCTAATAATACCAAGAATTACATTAAACACTAGTGGACTAAAAATTCGATTAAAATGAAGATAGTGAAAGGATAGATGAAAGAACCCGGCTATACATGACTGTTGTGAAAGGTGAAGACAGAAGCAGATGAAGGTAGAGTGCAGGAAAACTGCAGGGCAAACAATGAAGTACGGTTGATTGGTGTGCCAGCATCAGCGCTGATTGTGTACAAGAAATGCTGACAGAACCATTATAGTAACACGTAAGTCAATGTAGCAGCAAGAGTTCACAATTCCAAACCTAATGACAGAGCTTCACCATCTATGAAGCAGCAGTGATAGAATTAAAGAGAAACAAATCCATAGTAGTTGTAGATTTTAATACTGTTTTCTTACTAATTGAAGAGACAAGTAAATTAAACATCAGTAAGCATATAAGTTTACTCAGTCCTTTCAACTAACTCAATTATAGGACCATTTACCCAACATTTCAAGAACATCTGGCGTTTTCATCAAACTATAACAATTAACAGGACATAAAATAAGTCTCTAGATAGAAGTTTAATATTGTTGTGAGGTATCTGTTATGAGGTGTTCACCAGAGAAGACTAGTGGAGCCAATAGGAAGTCTTTATTAGCTGGCAGCTGACTGCGCTGGGTGTTCAGGACCCAAGTGCAGTCCTGAGCCTTTCTCAGGGTGGGTGTTTAAGCACAAAAACCAAATCCCGGGTTGACACACCTCAGTTAGCAAGAACGGCTAACAGGAGGCAGAACTGAAAAGCCAAAACACAAGATTCATACACTTAGAGACTTTCCCAGAACTACTGACTTTAATGACTTGAGTCTTTGCTCTCACTTTGGCAGGTGTTACCGCCTGTGTCCGTACTGGGTTCCAAGGCCTGAACATTACTTCCATCACGTCATCAGTTGTTCTAAGATCGGGGGGCCAGATCTTATATGTTATATATATACATACATACATACATACATATATATATATATATGTATATATATGTGTGTGTCTGTGTGTGTGTGTACATATATATTCAAGTTTCCATATTCTATTATAGTAAACAACATTTGAGAATTAAAAAAAATTTTTTTAATCTTAAATACCAAAGCAAAAGAAGTCTAAAACACCTAGGAGTAAATTTGACTGTTGATATATGTAAGACCCCAAAACTGAAACAATATTAAGATAATTTAAAAGGCTCAAATAAATGACATGATATATCATGTTTAAGGGTCAGAGGATTCAGTACTGATAATGGGCCCACTCCTCCTCAAATTGGTTTATAGGTTGAGCACAAATTGAGCTAAAATTCTGCCAGATTTTTTATTGAAATACACAAGCTGATTCTTCGATGTATATTGGAATACAAAGGACCTACGGTAGGCAAAATGATCTTTAAAATGTAAAAAGAACAAATCTGGAGGGCATACATTATCTAATACAAAGACTTCTTACATAGAACCGCTGAGTGAGGAAGAGTAACTACATCAGTGGGTACAACAGGACGCAGAAACCAACCCATACAGATGGTCAGTTGATTCCCAACAGTGGTGCTGAGGCAGCACAGAAGAAGAAGGTCACCTCAGACCCACCAAGCTCGTTTGTTTTTATACTAGCTTTTTACATGTAACATATTAGAGTTAGGGGAGGAGCGCTGTGACATGCTCGTGTTCTCTCTAAACGCCGGAGCTAGCACATTCAGGGTACTACAGATGAAGTGTCTGTGGCATCTACTTAAATCAGAAAGCTAAGTGATTCTCAGTAAGTCGTGTACTGGCTGTGTTAAGATCTGCTGAGTATTTTTAGTTTGAAAAGGGATTCTGGTAAAGGTGAAATTCAAACCACGGAAGTTTCTGGGAGCCATCGTTAAGATAAATACCTAGAAAAGAATTAAAAAGTAGTACAACTTTTATGGAGATCTGAACAAACTGGCTCTTTCCAGAGATAACATTTCTTTCTAAGATGTCACAAATTTGTCACAAATTTGGCCCAAGTCCTCAGTGAATATTAAAGTCACAGAGACTCCTATGAGACTAGGTACCCTGTCATTAAGATGGCCCTAGATATGCAAAGCCCTGAAGTAACACTGGTTCAGTGTTCTTCATGGAGCAGTAGGTGTCCAGCCTTTGATGGCAAGCAAGACGTGGACCACTGTCACCACCTCCACATGTAGAAAGTGCAGACTACAATAAATATCCTCTCGTACTGGAGGTTACTGAACACTCTAGACCATCTCATGTCTCTGACAATTTATGTTAGTGCTAGCCAATAGAAATACAATGCAAGCACTTATGTAATTTTATATTTTCTAATAGCCATATTAAAAGATGTAAGGTGATTTCAACTGGGTAATATATCTAAATCAATAAATCTAAAATATTACCATTATAACGTAATTAAAATGTATTTGTTTACTTTCTGCTATGCTGAAGATCCAAACCCAGAGCCTTGCATATTCTGTTCAAATACTGTACTACTGGGCTTTACCCTCCAGTCTCAGTATTTAAAGAATCTTTTTTAAGTGTCAAGCTTTCAAAAAAGATCAGTAGATGTTTCATATAGGACTTCTTGTCTCAATTTGGGTTAGCCACATTTTAGGTATTCAGCAGCCGCATGTGGGGAATGACTACCTTAATGACAGTATACATGTGAATCAATTCCAGTCAGCTCCAGGCTGTTGAAATTTAAAGCTGGACTCCAGAAGAGAGAGCTGATGGTGTTTGTGATGCTAAGGGGGAGTCACTGTGTCCAGGAAACAACTTCCATTATTGTATTACCAGAAGGCCAGGACCTGTGGTCAAAATTAGCATCATTCTGTATGGCTCTATAACTCTCCAAGACAATCCTAGAGTTTCACCACATTTAGAGACAAATCTGCCTAACCAGTGCCCACATATATCCAAGTGTTCTTTGAGAACTGTAAATTCCCCATGTTCAATCATTCCCCGAATAAGGATGTTTTCAGAAGGCAAATATATTGCTATTCAAATTCTCAATAAATATTTGTGAGATGAGTAGTGAAATGAATCAGTAGCCCACATATTATTCTCTTGACACACAAACAAAATATTTTTAGCTCCAGGTTAATGAGCTCATGTTTATTTACATGCTTGTCTCCTGTTTAAAATTCATTTGCATCTTAACAGAATAATTTTTGTGCTTCTACCTAAGGTCATTATTTCCATTAGGCTATCCATCCCTGTATTTTTCAAGACTGCAACTAATTTACTATGCCATGCTGAATTTATAATTCTGAACTTATAATCAGTCATGGAGGCTGAATTTCACCTGTGATTTAGGAAGAGAATGAGTTGGAACCAGTTTGGATTTAGTCATTGCGTCAAGGCAAATGTTTATAAATTCATCATCGGGTGGGCCTGTCCATCTCCACTCCATCAGAACCACCTGGATGCAGAACACTGGGTCCACTGCTGACTCAGAGTCTCTGGAGATGATCCTTAGGAACTTGCTGTGTGGACAATGCAAAGGAAGAGTCATTTCACACTTCAGTTTGACAGCAACGGTCACTCATGCAGTGAAGTTCCACATTGCTGTGACTAAGGATGACATTACACATTATCATTTCAATCAGTCCCGTTACTGGAAGAAGTGCTCTTTACGGTGTTTACTTGGTTGTTCGCTACCTTTTCTGGGCATTTCATTGTATACTATAATTTCTCTTTCAGTAAAGCTTCATTGTTCAGGAAAGCTCCTTGACATATAGGTTATGAATGATGGATTCTACTAGAGTCAAATTATATTTATCATAAATGAGCTAATGTCTAAAATCAAATTGTCTAGGACCCAGATTGCATTCTCTCACACTTTCCCTTAATCTCTGTAATGCCTGTGACAGTGTCGGGAAAGGTGTGCCTTGTTTCTTTCTCTTTTTTTCCCTGTGAAATCATTTTAAGTGTACTTTAACTCAATCCCAGTTCCACAGAAAGCTATTGAACCAGACACAAGGACTGGAGCTTAGAAAGTGAATCTGACTCAGTGTCTGCCCTCTAGAAGGTCATTGCCTCAGCAAGGCAGTGGTGAGAGACAGGCATAGAAGCCGAATGTTACATGAAATATATGAAGGCAACATGGAGCGGAGAGAAGCAGGGGATGGCTAACTGCCTGAGAGAGGGAGGCGTGAGGCTGGGCTTCACGCAGAGGCTTGCACTCTGTCTGTGTAGGAACTACAGCAGCTAGAAAGGTGAAAGCATTCCTACCATGCCGTCCAGGATACAGGGAAGCTAAGAATTTGGAGTCTGCTAAACCAAAGTGCATTTTTAATCTGGCTTTCAGAAACACATTGGCCACCATTTTTTTCACAGCAGATTTCCCTGTGGTCAAATCTAAAGAGTGATACATTTCTCTTTCAGGCCCATGGATGCCATTCAGTTCACACCAGCAATAACTACACAGGAACCTACCTTTAAAAGATGCCAAAAGCGATGTGCTGTTAATTTATTGCCACATCTATTAAAGCTCTAGAGAGGATCTAATGCCTAGATTTTTAAATATAGTTGAGATATTACCATGATGTTTCCTGATTTAATCCCTCCATAAATTAGATGAAATTATTATAGTACCTGTTGTCAATTCATTCTTGCCCCATCTCCAATCACTCTTCTGCCTTCGTTAATTCAGAATGAAATACCACAAAGCATAAATGGAGTTGGGAGGAGGGCTACATTTTTATGGCTTCAATATGAACTCACACTGAAATTTGCCTAAGGTTTTACTGGAATAGGGAGAGAGGGAAAAGGAGAGATCAGACTCATCTCTTGCAAGCTTGTTAATAGCCTAGCGAGGTAGTTACAAGTGAGGAAAGTAAGGCTCAGAGATATTAAATAACCTGTCCGTATCTCTCTACAACCAGTTGCCAGAGCTCACATGCAAGCCCGGGTCTTCTAACTCTAAATGCAAGGCCCTTTCTGGTGTAACCTCAGATCTTCTGGGAATTCTGTTAAAACAGTTC
The DNA here is from genome assembly GCF_907164565.1 of Psammomys obesus. Lineage (NCBI taxonomy): Eukaryota > Metazoa > Chordata > Mammalia > Rodentia > Muridae > Psammomys > Psammomys obesus. The sequence goes on along the minus strand of NW_026593286.1, from coordinate 31,907,706 downwards.
CTTCGGTGTTTTGCAGTAAAAGGCATCCCTACCAGCCTAGAAATAAAACCAGAAATCCTGCCATTCCCCACCGCTTTGCCTTCAGTGTTTTTACGTTATCCCTTCACAGTCATGATCTGGTGTTTTCTTACAGAAGGCAGACTACTGCAACCGAAAATGTCCTTAGATGGGAACCCCAAACCTATTCATGGATCCTCAGAGACGGCAGATGGCCTGCAGTGGTCAGCTGGGCAGCCTTGTAACCCAAGCAAGCCTAAGGCAAAAACATCTCCTGTTAAGTCCAGTGCCCCTGCAGCTCATCTTGAAATAAAGCCAGATGAGCTGGCAAAGAAAAGAGGTAAAGTGATTTCTTTTGCACAAACGATTCTTCTGCACACACATAAAAATGCCAGCCTGGCTGAGCTTCCCAAAAGTACTGCTTAGCAAAAGAGGGTCATACGTGCAATTGAATTTCTTCCCCTTCCCCCAACGATCCATTTAAATGGAAAATGAAAAGGCAGATGCAGTCTGTCCCCTGTCGATCAGAAGTCTTGGAGTATCAAGCATTATTTCCCTTTCTTTGACCCTCTGTGGATGGATGAGGGTTTGCCCACCTCAGTCACTTATGAAGCCAGGGTTAGTGCAGGATGAGTTAGTGCCTCCCAGACATGTGAAATCCAGGCTTGTGTGGGCAAAGATGACCTTTCTCAAGAGATGCTCTTCCCTGTGTGAACACAGTTCTGTGTTAGAACTTTCAGACAATCTAACCCTGAAAGGCTTCTATTTGACACACTAGATTTTCGTTTTTTTCAAACCTTGGTGACTTTGAATGGTAACTAGCCTTACAAAAGAGAGGGCTAAATCGCTTCCGTTCTGATTCCAAGACTAAGCAAGGCCTCTCTGATTCAGCCTCAGTTGTATTTGATTTCCTTGTCTCTGGTTTGGCACACTCACTCCATTTTCTTAAGGGAGATTGCTTTCTCTTAAGCATGTTCTTGTTGAGATAAGGACAGTCTGTTTGCCATGCAGGTTCTCTGCCCTGGTGAGAGTTACAGGAAACCGGGAGAGATGAGGACCCAAAGAGCTGCTTTAGTGCTGTAGCTGTAATTCCAGGCCTGGCTAGGGACGCTGGGTGGGAGCCAGCATGCCTGGCTCATCCTCTCTAGCCCATTTGTTCCTCTCCAAGTCTCTATGTCATTTTCCTGCTCCAAAACCTCTGCTGGCTTTGAACCACACGCGCTGGCATCTACAGAGGGAGCCAGCAGCACAAACGGCCTTTGTCTTGGAAGATACTAAAGCTTATGACAAAACATAATGGCCAGAGCCTCTTTCTGAGGAGCCAAATGACAGGTGTACCCTATGTGGCACAGCCAGAGCCATCCCCAGCCCCAGGGCGAAGGTAGAGCATTCTTGGGGCCAGAAAGGCCATCCCCTCCTCACAGTGTTTTTCCACTAGGAAACAAAGGACAGGTCTGTTTGCAATGGGCTGCTTACTTTTTTTTTTTTTTTTTTTTTTTTTTTTTTTTTTAGCTCATAAACAAAAGATAAAGCGGTCACAACTAACATTTTTTTTTTTCTTGGCATAAATTTTAGGCCCTAATATTGAGAAATCAGTGAAGGATTTGCAGCGCTGCACTGTTTCGCTAACCAGATATCGAGTCATGATCAAGGAGGAAGTGGACAGTTCTGTGAGGAAGATCAAAGCAGCTTTTGCTGAGTTACACAACTGGTGAGTGGTGCGACCCACAGCTATAAATCTGCAGTGTTTGAGCTGTTCCTATAGTCCATTAAAAAAAATCAGATGGAAAAAGTTGTTTATGTAATACATAAACATCTCAGAGCAGTTCTCCCTCTGACTTCTTTAAAGTTCTGCAGGGAGGACCATATATCTTGGGGACGAAAAGGAAAAGGCATTTAAATAAGAATTTCGATAGACCCTGTAATTCACTGAAGTTTTGAAGTTGGCCTAATAGCGCATCAAGAGTATAGAATAAAACCTGAACAAAGGGGAGCAAGAAAACCCTTAAATGGTATTGACATTCATGAAAGGCTAGTAACATGAGAGCTGTTTTAAAAATAAATGCAGAATGTAACCGTCATCATCATTGAATTTCTCTGGCAAAAAGAAACATCTTATTCGGCAAACTTAGTGGCAGAGCTCCACTCTGGATGCAAGCAGTAGTGGCTGCTGTACCAGTTGTGACAAAAGCAACCTAGAGAAAGAAGGGCCTGTTTTGGCTCACAGTTTAAGGGTACACAGTCCACCATAGCAGGAGCTCATGACTTCGGCCAAAGGAGCTTGTAGCAGCTGGCGGCCACCTTGTGTTCGTATTTGGAAGGCAGAGCTCACGAGGGCTACTGCCCGGCTTGCTGTCTACTTTTATTCATATCCAGGCTGGAACCACAGCCCATAGGATGGTGCTGACCAAGACGCAGTGGGCCTTCCCTCAGTTAATCCAGTCTTGACGATCTCGTACACGCATGCCCAGAAGTCTCCTCAGCCATTCTTGACACTTCGAGGTTGGCAGTTAGTATTAATTAGTGCCCAGCTCACTGACCTTCACAATATACTAAAAAAAAAAACAAAAAACAAAAAACAACAACAACAACAACAAAAACCTGTCTTCTTTTAAAAAAAAAAATAAAAAGTGCCCTGATGTGGTTTGGGTGTCACCCTTTTCTCCCTGCTGGTTTTAATGAAAAACATTTCTCCGATCCCTTTTCTTATGTGCAGAAGTGAAGTGGAATATTTATTATTATGTAGATTGTTATTGTAATGAGGAAAATGTTCTCAGTGTATCACTAAAGACTCTTTCAGTTTCAAATGAGAAAAGCCATACTACAAACAAAAGAGAATTTCATAGCTGATACACATAAATATTCCAGAAGATTCATTTGGGTAAATCTACTTCTAAGTCATATTGTATTATCATACTCTTGGGACCCCGTCTCTTTCCTCCTTTCTGCTTCCTTCCTTCCTCTCTTTCTTTCTCACTGTCTCCCACAGTCTTCCAGTTTTGCTTGTGTTTTTTAACTTTCTTTTTAAACAGACCCTTCTATAGTAGCAGATAAACTCCTTCTTGGCTTAGCCGCCAAAGCTAGGCAGCATTTCTATCAAAAAAAAAAAAAAAAGCAAGGGCAAATTTTCCTGGGGTGGGTTTGGTCACATGTAAGTCTACAGTGATCACTATGGAAAGAGGAACGGTCTTCCCACTGTCTGTTCAAAGTCAAATGCTTCCCACAGAGCTGACAGTGGGGTGAGTCCTAAATCAACCCCATAAGCTGAGAAAGGAAGAGCCACAGTGGTCCAGGGCCAAAACCTAGGTGCTCACACCAAAAGAAACCACCCAACCACAGTTCCTGGGTTTGTGGAAACTGTCCCCCCCCCAGGCCTCCTTGACTTCTCCCGATACTAGAATTTGATAGCATTTTCTGCATATTTTCCATTCCAAGGCCTCTCTTTGACACCGATGTGCTTTTTAACGGAAACTGTGGAGTTGTAAAAACTAAGGATTAAGCTTCACATTGACTAAATCTAAAATTCATGAATGTTAAGCCATCTGCCACATACAAGATCCCAAGGGTGCAGGAGGCACCAGGTTCTTGACAGGAAACTGTCTCCTTCGGCCACTGCTCAGTCTCCTACAGGTCTCCTGAGATGAGCGAACAATCCTCACCCAGTCAGAGCATCCATGGCACTGTCCTCTTGAACAGACTACAGCTAAATTGTCCAAAGCAACTCCCAAGATACGTGTTGAGTACTTAAAGAGGGCAAAGATGCTGTACTGTTGAACGTCAGACTTCTTAGTAATTTCTGGTTGTGGCGTTTTCAGTCTTTGCTAAATCAGTCGTCCTACTGCTTGTAAGTACACCCAACAGATGTCTAGGGCCATGGACAGCAGAGTTCACCTGCCAAGGGCCAGCTAGCGAATCTCTGCCGTGTGGCTAAAAGCAGCCTCAGACAATGCATAAATATAGCGTGTCAAGGTTGGCTCCTGGTGTCTGTATTTGCCAGCCCTGGTCTCGGGGGATTAGTTCTGTGCCCTGTCCATCTGGGTGGCATTATGGAGTAAATGTTTCCTCTGAGGGCCCCTTGCGATACCTTCCATCTGAGTGACTCAAGCCCTAGCTGACCAAGTGAAGCGGTGACCTCAAACCACCCCTCCTCCAGCTGTTAAAACTGCTTTTTATTTACTTACTTTTGAGTATTAGTAAAACGAATAGCACATGGATCACAAGACATCTGGAAATTTACAGCAGATTCTTGGAGCTTTTTGCTCCCCATAAATGGTGAAAGTGCACACTAGGAAAGCCAATGCCTGTGGGAGCTGTGTGAGATCTCTGGACTCCAGACCCCTCTTGCACTGTAACCTGGTGGCAAGATGCATTTGGAATGAGCCCCGCTGAAAAGTCACCCACAAGACAAATGGGCTCTTTCCTTCCAAACCAAAGAAGAAAGCCTGTAGTTCAGCCCTTTGCAATATGTGATGATTACCGAGTAAATGCCAGCCCTCCTTTTCTGACCTAACCCTTAATAGAAATGATCCCACAACAACCGTGTGCTGACTTAAAAATAAAACCCAATCACCGTCCTAAACATAACCATTTACAGGCATTTCTGCTAAGCAGAAAACTTTGCCGCTGCTTCAAATAAGCCCATGCAACACAGTGACGAACTTAGACAAAGTTTCACTCCTGTTTCCTGAAAGATGGATTTTAGGAATTGCAAGTACTTGTGAAAAATGTAAGGCCCCAGGAGGCTCGTTTCAAACAAGTTTCCGTACAGATGATGAAATCACCTACCATGGACAATGTAGAGGGAGCTGTGTGCCTACCACCACTAATTTAGATACAGCCAAACTTTGGGCTCTGTCACACGGGGTTGTAGGTTTGGAACAGATGGGCTCTGTCCTCTGGTAATCTGAAAACACTGCTCATTCTAAAACAGTAAGTAGCTCTCGTGACACCCCCAGTGAGTCTGAGTCCCACTCCTAACTCAACCCTTACCTACTCCTCCTAAGTCCTCACTGTGGATCACCCAGTTCTCCTAACTCCCAAGTGCTCAGTAGGTGTGTGCTTTAGAAATATATAGAGCCTCTCAACCTGAGGACATGAGTTCTCTTGACTACCTTCCACCAAAATCCTGAGTAAGATCACGGGAATGGGGATCGATCGCGAGAAGCTGGAAGGAAATGGTTGCTGTACAGCTGCAGACTTACTGAGGACACAGCAGGGCCAAACGAGCTGGGTACTCCTCCTTTCCAAGCAGGCCGTGAAGAAAACCACTCAAAAAGTAGCTAACATTGGTGCTTCTCCAGGACACAGTCCCATGTGACTAACTGGCCATACGTAGGGTATTTTCATCTTCTCAGAAAGAACTGGGGATCTGAGCGAGTAACCAGGATAACACGATCCTCTCCTGCTACCTCTGAACAGAAGATAAACTTGGCAACAGGAGCACAAGAAGTGACATCAGGAACTAACATGAAACAGCTGGCTTCTCTTCTATACGACTGGCCTTCTTCCACAGCTGGGAAATATTCATCCTTTGGAATCCTAGCTGCCAGATTTAATTGCTTTGTGTGCAGAGTAGTCTAGCTTCTCATCACAAGCCCAGTGGATGTATGTCCAAGTTGATTACGAAGACTTCAAATGAGCAATAAAACATGAAACTGAAAAAACATTGAGGAAGCATAATAATACTCAGTATTTCTGCCATATGCTGGGAGAGAAAGTATCCCAAAATAGAGCTATAAAAATCCTGTTAGGTGTTATTGTCAATTTAACATCTAATTAAGAGCACTCTTAAGGAAGATGGGAGCTGGTCCAGAGCCAGCAAAGTAGTGTGTGTACTGGTGGCTGGGTGGGTGGGGGTGCTAATGAGGTTGAAGAGATTGAGGCACGGAAGGGGAAATCATTTTACCATGTTTTATTTTAACTAAAAGGGCAGTCAGAGTACATGTTCAATAGAAAGGGGCCATTCTTGCCTTGTTTTGCCTTGTTTTTTTTCCTTTGTTTTGTTTTGTTTTGAGGTAAGGTTATTACCTTTCTCATTGCTGTGGCCGAATAGAACAAGACAAACCTTAAGGAATGAATGGCTTATTCTGGTTCACAGTTAAGAAGGGTGGTGCTTCATCAGAGTGGGAAGGGCACAGTGGCAAGACTATGAAGCAGCTGGCCACGCCACATGTACAATCAGAAAGCAGAGAGCTGACAGGAAGTAGGCTAGGCGGTAAAGCCTCAAGGCCCACTCTCCACCATGACCTACTTCCTCCTACAGAGCTCCACCTCCAGAAAGTTTCACAACCTCCCAAAATGGTGCCACTAGGGGAGAACCAAGTGTTCAAACCTGTGATCCTGTGAAGACCTTTCATGTTCAAACCACAACAGGAGCTAGGTCTATCCCAGGCCAGACCTGGAGGTGAGGCGTGAGTCTCAGCCCTTGCCCACTTGCCCTTTCTCTGCCACCTTTTAATGCATTTTTTCCTCCTTCATACTTTTTCTTTCTTCGAAGCAGGGACTTCCTCCTGTTGCTACCCTCAGACCAGATGCCTCACTGTGACACTTCACCTCAGAAGTTGCCAGGGTGTCCCCGTATCCCTTTTCTTCTTTTTATTCATTGATAGTTACTGGGCTTTCATAGTTCATGACCTCATCCTCATTGGGAAGTTATGTTCTACACCTAAAGTGACATCCATTCGTGTAACAAATGTTCTTTAGAGATTCTGTCCCCTAATCAAAAGATGAATCCTAGTGTGAGGATCCCAAGTTGAAGAACTAGCTGTTTTAAGATAAGTTTGTCTTTTACCAGCACCCCTGAAAGCCCCCTCACCTGCAGCTGAAGCCTTTCCACACACATTAACACCCTAGTTGGTAGGGTGGCCACACAGCAGCCAGATACCATGTCTCGGGCATTTTAAGTGCTGTGTTCTTTTCTAGGAAGGGAGCTTGAGGAGGCCTCTGGACAGGAAGTAACCGGTGGGGCCTGTGTCTGAGAATCACCCAGTGGCAGCTGATCCCTTGTTCCCAGGGTTGCTCCTTGGATGGCCAGATAGCGTGAAATTACTGGAACATCCATTGCCTGAGTGCTTGAGTATGAAGCCAGGCAAGACACCTCCCCCCTCGGGGAGGTTTTCATGCAGCACAGTTCTCCCCTTGTTGCTTGGTGACCAACCCTCTGTCACTGTCTCCCCACAATAATCTTTTCTTTCCACCTTTGCACTGCTTCTGTGTGGTGCCTAGATTTGCACACAATACTAAGACTATGGTTTTTCTGTGCTCATGAGGTCTTTCATTTTCTCTCTGTGAATAACTCAGTATTTGCTGAGAAATGGTGTCTATGAATTATAATAGGGCTTTTTGGCCATCCTTGCAAAGGCATCACCCAAAGTTACTTCTGTGGTCCCAGAAATCAGTTTTGTTTTGTTTGTTTGCTTGCTTGCTTGCTTGTTTTTGTTTTTATTTTTTTTTGGGGGGGGGTATTTTAATTACAACTTGAGTCTAAGAAACTTAAATTAAAATCCAGCACACACTGAAATTAGCAGAGCCAAAGTCTGTATGTACATCTCAGTGACCCCCCCCCCCCATACAGTCAGCTTAGCCATCCTGAAGAAGCTGTGGAGCTCCACACTGGATTTTACACTTTCAGTATTGACTGTGTTTATATACATTTATCCACCACCATAAAATCCTGACAGAGTCAACACTAGGAAAACAATTAGCCTGAGGCAGTGAAGAAGTGAGGAAAAAAAAAAAAAAGACAAACACAGACAGCAAGTTGGGATCAGGTAGACTGGACCATCTGATGGAGAAAGCCACAACAGCCTGGAAGTTCAGTGTTTATTGTACAGAGTTGAGCGGGGAGATGGGGCTGCTTTATACAGAAGAACAAGGCAGCAGGGTTTGTAGTGAACAGCTGGGTCGAGGGCACAAGTTTAGTCAGTCTAGGTAGGAGCTGGCAACAGTCTCATGCCCTGAATATCCAGGTGACAGAAAGCGATGGTGGACAAATTCTGCCTAACCCATTAACATCCACACTCGGGCCAGAAACAAGGGCGTTGCCACTTTCCAATGGGCCTCACCTCCTGGGGAGGTCTCAAAATCTGCAGTTTGGGACACGGCCAGCTCATATTTCACTCAATGCAGGGCTTTTCCTACCCCCTATGCAAGTTCGTCCATTTTTCTGCAAATTTTGAGGTTTAATTTTCCTCTAGGGCTGAATAGTACTCGTGTGTGTGTGTGTGTGTGTGTGTGTGTGTGTGTGTGTGTGTGTGTAAACACACATAATTTTCATTTTTGTTATTGTACCAAATTTTCCATGTGTATTGCTGCTTTATTCACTATACCAAGAAATTGGGACCAACCTGCTTGTCCGTCAACAGATGAAAGGGTAATGAAAACTCGCTTGTTCAGTTTTAAGTCCAGGGGGTTCCCGTTTGCATCTTGTAATGGCTGAAAATACTGGTTTCAAATCTTGTAGAGGGGACAGTACATCTGAAGCCAGAGCTGTCAGTGTCTCTCAGCTGGTGAATCTCTTCCCTCCAGGAGACAGTTGGTATGGCAGCATCGCTGACTGTCACAGCTGTGGGGAGAAAAATGTCACCAGCTTCTAGTAGCACAAGGTGACACCAGAGCCGCTGTTGACTGGCCAAGGATGCACAGTTCGGCCTCTGCCCCGGTTTTCCTTCCTTCCCATGCTCCAATAGCAAAGACATCTTTGGTCCAAGATGTTGGTGATATAGAAGATCCTCTTCCTAGTGGAAGAGAATGCAGCATGTTCTGCAGTATCGCCTTGAGGGAAAGCCAGACTTTACAGTACAGTGATAATCTAGCTTCTGGTGCCCCACCCTCCAGGGTGAACAGGAGGAATACAAGAAGGAGGATTTTCTTTCCCATCGCTTCTGTACCACGGTGCCTTCCCTTTCAATCAGTAGTAGGAAGATATTACGCCTGAAACATAACTCTTCCAACTACACATTTTAAAGGTCAAATTACATTTTTGCCTCCTTGAGATCAGAAAAACAATTATATTATAGTATAGAAAATTGAAGGCTTTTCTTTTTGTATCTTTTTTTTTTGTCTGTTTTTCATTATAGAATTCAACTCAGTCCTTAGAAGAAAATGAAAAAAATTAAGAACTGGAGGTTGTAGCTAATGACAGGCAGGCACCTCCATTAGCCATTCTATCTCTCCCAGAGTCTTCTCCTCATTTTACAAGAAAGCCAAATATCACAGTGGGGACCAGGACTAGGATGGAGATCCAAGGCATGTAAAGATGAGTACACTGGAGAATTGTTCCATTAAGCGCCTGTTTGTGGATATTCTTTGGCTTCAGCCAAGTGGCAATATTACTTGTTTTTCCCAGCCATTTGTGACATATCTCCAGCTGTTCTAATGCCAGTGACATACTCAGGTGAGCAAGCCCTTGTTCTGTTTAAACTGAATGGAAGCAGGTTCTTTTGCATAGCTTACGGGTCAGTGGTAGTTGAGCAAATACTTGGTCTTTAATTACCTTCTCTTAATTAAGAGAATCATTAGCATTATGGAGCTACCTATAGTTTGATAGGAATGACACTTGTTTGGTTTTTTTGTTGTTTTTTTTAAAGACCCTAGAATTAGATCTGTATCACAAAACAGATGGCAATAAGCAGATCTGGCTTTTGGTTTCAGTCATGTAAGCTCGGGGAATGGATTGGAATCCCGCTGCAAAGCCAACGTGGTAAAAAGTAGTGGGCATTGCTAGCGTGCATAATGGCGTGCTGGCTCCTGGTGTAGTGTAACTGTACAGTCACAAAAATGATGTTTTTCCATGTCCTTCTCAGTAAGATGTGTTTATGAGGGGTTGCTAGTACGAGAATGACCTAAGGAGGCTTTCCGGCTATTTGGCATTTCTCCATAATGATTGTGCAATGCTTTCAATTCCCTGTTTAATTATAAGAAGTGTGTAAAACGATTACTAGATTTTTGCCAGCCTTTAGCCTAAACACATAATGAAGAACAAAATCAAGAGGTCAGGATGTGTAGTTTTTAGTTTTGGGTTTGTTTTTGTTTTTTTTTTTTTTTTAAATAAAATCATAAGTTTGAATTGTGTTTTTATTTTTAAAATGAAATAAAAAGGATTTATGTCTTTCTGCCCTAGAGGTGAAGACAATCCTCTGACAGGTCAAAACTTGGGCAAACCAGACTTTTCCACAATTCCCTTTCTGTCTCATCAAATGGTTTTTCCAAGTGCCTACCTGTTTCCGCCTTGTACAAGACACTATACAAAGGAAATTAAATGAACTTGTTCCTCCCTCCTACACTCAATAGTCCATATTATTTCAGGATATTAAAAGAACACAGTGTGAGGATGAGCACACACTTGCCAAGGATACACGGAGACAATAATAAAAGAGGCTAATAAATACATTTATGCCTCAAGAGAGCCATAGGGATGGATTTTGTTGCCGTCTAGCTGACAAATTGCCCAAAATGACTCCTTTTCCTCACTCTGCACCAATGTAATAAACAGGAGCAAGCTCCGGGATCCATTCTGAGGCTGTGAAAGGGGCAAATACCACCTAACGTGGAGAAACTCAAGGTTCCGGTGACTTTGCGACTGTGGCAAGTCCCCGCGGAACAGCGCGCGGCCAAGGCCGTGCCTTATTTGTGAATACATGTCACTGTAAATAGCTACAGCTCGCTCTTTGGCGGCGAAAGCTGCTCTTTCGCTACGCTCTGTCCTCCCCCGGGTTTTTCTCCGCACTCGATGTTTCCCCAGGGCCGCTGCAGGGACTGAATGAATCCGTTGACATGAGGGAAGAGCGGGCTGATAAATACAGAAAATACCGAACTGGCCTTTTCGGTTTAGGGACGGTCCCAGGGAAGCAGCATAAACAGCGCCTCACATTAATAGCCTGCCCGGGCCGCCGCGTGCGGATTACCACCGTACATTATGTCAGCCACACGCTCGGCCCTGCCTGCAAGGCCGCTGAGCTTTCCATGCTGGCATCTTTGCCGCGGAGCGTCTGATTTCCTTTCAAAATCTGAGAAGACATCTGAGTCTTTTCAGCACACGAAGGCTGCCAATCAACCAGCTAGTCACACGCTTCCGGGCAGAAGTGCTTTGTTAAAGTCTTCGAATGGAACTAGGAGGAGAACTTACGCAAAGTGCCCTGTCTGCACATCCTCACAGGGTATGAGAGCTTTAAGAAGTTATCCTATGTGGCGTTTCCACTAGGAAAGCTAAGATAAATTTCCTAAGCCTTGTCACAGATAGCAGGTGCCTAACATCCACAGAGAGCTGTGTTAGAATTTGAGAATAAGTCCTGGTGATCTTTTGGTTTGGGTTTTCTGTTTTGGGGGAGGGGGCTGTTTTGTTTGCTTGTTGTTTTTTAACCGATGAGACTAGTAGGGTGGACAAGAAATCCTAGAGCAAAGTGCACACGGAGTCACGTGATGCAGTGCCTTGCAGTGGCCGTGAACTCTTGCTTCTCACGAGACCCGTGCACTCATAAAAATCACACTTCCCAAGGCTTATTAACCACTTCATTAGGAAGCATGTGGTGTGGAGTTAGACAGAATGGGGTTTGAATTTCATCTCATGTATTCTAGCTCAGCATCCGATTGAGTTTCTTATGTCTGCTCGGCTGTGAAACCAGGATACAGTTACTTTCCTTTCTGTGGGCTGTCGGAATAGCCCTATCTAAGTCAGTGAGCTTGTGAGCTGATTCTAGAAAACTACTATCCTGCTCCACTGTGGATGCTCACACGTGTTCCTTTTTTTTCTAGCCCAGGATTTAGGCACAACCTTTTCCTCTCCTCCAGAGGGAGGAAGTTACCCTTCGGCTCTTCCTGATTAAAAAGGTTTGCATACAAGATGTAATAATCATATTATTTCCCCTCCCCCAACTCTTTCAAGATCCTCTCCACCTCCCTACCCATCCCCCTTCATGCTTTGCTTCCCCTCTCTCTTGCTCTCCCACTCTTTCTCTCTCTCAAAAAAGAAAAAGAAAAAAGAAAGAAAATCAAAACAAATAAAAAAAAAACCAGGAAGACAAAACGTGCACAAAACAAAACAATTTTGTATTGGCCAGTTACTTCTGGGCACAGGGCCTGAAGTGTGGCTGATATACCCAATGACAGTCCATTGGAGAAGACTGGTTCTCCCTTTCCCAGCAGGTATCAATTGCACATAGCTTCTTGGTTAGGGGTAGGACTCTGTGGGCATTTCCCCTTATCAGTGCCAGGATTTTGTCAGGTTTGAACTTGTACAGGTCTCTACTGTACTGTCAAAGTCTCTGAGTTTATATGTGTGCAAGTCTTGTTGTGTCTGGACCATGCTGGCTCCTTGGTATCCGCCAGCTTTGTAAGCACTTAGGATGTGCTGGACCTCGGGTATGAGATGTGAGAATCTTGCCACAACTTTACTATTCCTCGGGTGAAGAAGTGAAATAAAAGAACTCTCATTCGGAATGGCTACAGCTGCCTCCAAGTCACCCTCCCTTCATGTCCGCCATGTCTCTTTCTACCTGTCCCTCTCTATCTTTCCTCATCCATTCATCCCTTGGGAAAAAGATTGTGACTTCGGTAGCGCTTCTCAAAAACTTGTTTTTGAATGAGGAGCCCCTACCCCAGAAATCCTAGTTCCCTGAGTGTAGGATAGGCCCCCAGAATCTGCATTCAGTGAGTCGCTCTGAGAAAACTAGTCTGCACACACACATTTGGAGACGCACTGTTGCAAATACTGAAGGAGAAGGGCGGTCTCTTTCCCTAAGAAGCTGTTTCTAGTGGGTGCAAACAGAAACAGGCAACGTAGTGAATGCTGTGTGGCAAGTAGTAGTGGAGAGACGGGAGCAGGGATGGGGAGGGGGGCAGAGGAAATGAGCCCTGGCTGCCTCTTAAGGAAGGGGTTCAACAAGTAGGTGACGCTTGAATCTTGAAGGAAGACTAGCAATTTGCCACATAAAGAAGGGAACGGAAGCACGAAAGACCACAGAATCTGAAAACGGAATTCTCCTCACCTCACCTCATCAATAGGTGAAATGTGACCACACACTCCTCAGATCGGAAAACCCATTCATAAACTATGCGTACAAAGTGCCTGGAGTAATCTCTGGAATCCTGAGATTAGGAAAGGCTGCTCTTCAGGCTTGAACGTTTATTTGCCTTCTCAGGGTGGAGCTCCTCAGAGCAGGATGTGACTGAGAGAATGGTGTTGTGCTTGACCTGAGAGTATGCATTCTCTCCCCTTTCCCTCTTCACCTGAAAGCCAAGAGAACTCTAAAACCTGCACATAGTCAGGGGCAGTCAGGGGCAGTCAGGGGCGGTAGAGGCCAGGCTGCCTGCCTGGGGTTAGATGTGACTTCTGATGGAGACTGAGGACCACACCAGGCTCTTACAATTTCCATGCTCAAGTAACTCAGCATCTATGACGGCATCTGCAGAGATAACGTCCCCCACCCCAATTTGCTTTCCCAAAATGCGCTTTGAAAAAAATGTTACAAAGTGTGAGAGTGGTTGGCTCTGTTTTGTGCATGAGACAAAGGGTGATTTTTGTCTTGTTTTGTTTTCTTTTGAAGCCTTGCTTTCTGTATTTTTCAGCTTCTTATGTGAGTATGTAAGATGAAGAAGAGGTCCAGATGGTGTGCCTGTGTGAAAAGACAAGTGGCCTCCATACTTTTCTTTCCTCTTCTGGGGTGTAGCTTTAGGAGAGGGTGGAGGGCTAGGTTCTATCATTTTATAGTGAAACTGTAGTGCAGTTATTTTCTAGACTGGAGCTTTCTATAGAAAGAGATCGACCTAAGACATAATTAGCAAAGACAAGCAAACACTTAATAACTAAAATCATGTATTCCTAGCTGAACGGTTGGTGTTGTAGATTTGTAGGCTTAGAGGATTTTGGAGCTCTTGTCCTTTTTAAAATTCCAAGAAGATAAATGAGTCCCTGTGGGGTTTTATTGAGATGAACTATGTCCGTTTTGAGGAAACCCAGAGTGTGTTGGGAGTTAGTCTGCAGTCTGCAGGTCTCATTCCCTAAATGCAACTTAAAAGGCAACGTCCAATAGTCGCCAGCTGCGGCTTCCAATTACTGTATGGTTCAGACATGAAATACACAAAATTCAGAGAGACTAGCACGTTACGTCATCTCTGAAACCAAACTAAACGGGCCTCAGTGATGTCCAGATCAGGGGGATTTACTTTGCCTCGTAGATGAGTATGCCTCCTGCCGGGAAGGTCAGCACCGTACCTATTTGATGGTTGTGGTTAGTGGGCGACTTACAAAGGCTGTGGTCCAACCCTGTTGGTTTTGTGTGTTTACTGACTGACACTATTGAGTTAAATCTTTAGAAGATCCACTTGTCACCATTGGTGTAGCCAAGAAAAAAAAAAATCCCTTTTTCCCAGTTAGGACCAGAATTCGAGTTGTAAAATGCAAAAATGTACAGAGTAAAGGATGAGGGCCCAGGAATCCCAGCAGAGCAGCTAAAATGGTAAATAAACAGAGCCAACCGCCAACCAGTCTTAATGAGGTTAAGAGTAGTTAAGCCAGCTACAGTGGAAGTGGGTAGGAGACATTTTTCTCTACTGGAGTAGATTTCAGGGGACAGGATAATGTGGGGAGTGAAGGAAGAGTTGGTGGTGACACCCGAAACCAGCACAAGGCCTAGGAGACGGGACAGAATGGAGAGATTCTTAAAGTGAAGAAAGGAACTTGGGGATTGGCAGTTTGGAAGATCGGTGTGTGTGTGTGTGTGTGTGTGTGTGTGTGTGTGTGTGTGTGTGTGT
>NW_026593286.1:31875977-31892951 GCF_907164565.1 Psammomys obesus | reverse complement strand
TGTGTGTGTGTGTGTGTGTGTGTGTGTGTGTGTGTGTGTGTGTGTGTTGGGGGGGTCTTAAATCACTTGCTTTTTTAATTTATTTTTTTATTTATTACAGTATATTCACTTTGTATCCCAGCTGTAGCCCCCTCCCTCGTCCCCACCTAATTCCACTGTCCCTCCCTCTTCTCCTCCCATGGCCCTCTCCCAGTCCACTTATAGGGGAAGTCCTCCTCCCCTTCCCTCTGACCCTAGTCTATCAGGTCTCACCAGGACTGGCTGCATTGTCTTCCTCTGTGGCCTGGTAAGGCTGCCCCCCACCTCAGGGGGAGGTGATCAAAGAGCCAGCCACTGAGTTCATGTCAGAGACAGCCCCTGTTCCCCTTATTAGGGAAACCCACTTGGAGACTGAGCTGTCATGGGCTACATTTGTAAGGGATTCTAGGTTATCTCCATGAAAGGTCCTTGGTTGGAGTATCAGTCTCAGAAAAGACCCCTGGGCCCAGATTTTTTGGTTCTGATGTTCTCCTTGTGGAGCTCCAGACCCTTCCAGGTCTTTCTTTCTACCCCTTCTTCCATACGATTCCCTGCACTCTGCCCAAAGTTTGTCTATGAGTCTCAGCATCTGCTTCAATACCCTGCTGGGTAGAGTCTTTCAGAAATATACACATGGTATATACTTATAAGTGGACATTAGACATATAATATAGGATAAACATACTGAAATCTGTACACCTAAAGAAGCTAAGCAAGAAGGAGGACCCTGGGTAAGATGCTCAATCCTCATTCAGAAAGGCAAACAGGATAAATATGGGAAGAGGGAGAAAACAGGAAACAGGACAGGAGCCTACCACAGAGGGCCACTTTCTTCTTTAGTTAAAAGAAAGAAAAGTCTGGCTTTAGGGCTTCTAACTCATTTGCATGCTTGTGCTACGAGGTTCAGGCTGGAAGGGCTAAAGCCTTCATTCCCTCAGCGTTCCTTATTACCCTTCCTCCCCAGCACCTCACCTTTCTGCACCAAGAGGCCAGGATACAGGTTCCTATACAGCCTGCTTGTCCTGCTCCCTCTTTGCCTGCCTTCCAGACAATGAGGGAGTTCCCACAGAAGCTTCCCATAGAAGCTTCTGGATCACGATTGACTGGGATCAGATGGTTCCCAGCAGCTTCTCTCCCTACAGGCTCCCTGAGGCAAAGTATCAGAGGTGGAACTGGCCTGGCTTTAACTCTTCCGACGGTTCTAGCCACTGCCCGCACGGGTTGAAGTTCTATTGTATGAGTCTGCTTTCATTCCTCAATGTTCGCTCGCATGCCGTTAGCCATGATGGTTCTGTGGGGGCCTGCCTACCATAGCACCTTCAGTTTTGAAGAGCACTAGGCCTGTGTGACTGACTTATCCAGGCTTCCAGAAGAAGCTATTGATGTCACTCCTTGGCTTGGTCTCAAAAATTAAAGACAAGTCCTCCACACAGCAGAAAATCACAAATATATTCCACCTGAAGAGCCCTTCCGATTGCTTTTATTGTCATTATTAGTTCCCTATAGAAAGAATCAAGACAGTGGAAACATTTTTATGAAATGACACTTTATCTTTGTGATTAACTATATAATAAACTATAAAGTTTTTGCCATGGTAATCTCCTCCCTACACCTTATTGCTTTGGTAATAAAAGCTTTTTTTATGGCCACAGGATAAAATTTTATTAGCCAAGTAGTTGAGATAAAAGGAGAAGATGCGTTTTGGAAGGATAGAAATGGGACATCTGAAACATGCGAGTTTAGCATGGGTTTTATGTTCACTCGGCCGATGGAGGACATGCTGGGTGCATCTGGAGTCCAAGCCAATTAAAGAGTTACTTGTTCCTGTCAGGCACCCAGGATCACTGCTAGAAAGCACGACCCCTCGGTACTTAGGCTTTTGAACTAATAGGAAAGCACACGTTTCAGCAGGATGCAATCACCAACTCCCTGTTTTGATTCCAAGTGAACATCATTACAGTTCTATCCATCAGCATATACCTTTTGTCTGTTTGGTTGGTTTGGTTTTTTGAGACAAGAGTTTCTCTGTCCTGGAACTCACTAAGTAGAACTCACCAGTTTGGCTTCAACCTCAAAGATCTGCCCACCTCTGCCTCCTGAGTGCTGGGATTGAAGGTGTGCACCACGACCTACCAGCTATCACCAGCTGATATCTTAAATCATGACAGCCAGTCCATGTCTAAACGTGTATATATCTTTAAAAGACATGATTGTTCTGCAAGCCCTCCAGTATGGCCATTAAGAAGTTCCACCATTGCTGTGTCATTGAAAGATGGATATGTTCTCCTCTTCACAGATCAGTCCACTATTGAACAATCCCTAACAGAATAAGAGCCTAAAGGTATAACTTTTAACAACTCAATTAGAGGTTTTGGAGGCAGTGACAGTTATCCAAGGATTTGAAGAAAGGGTTCACTAGATGAAGAGAGGCATTGGGGAGTAAGGGAGGCAAAGGACATGCACCAGGGTTCTGTGGCGAAGATTGAGCAGGCTCGTGGCCCCTGGGGTATTGGGGACCTTCATTGGCATTCCCATATGGCACTGGCCCACCGGGTGATGGGCCTGGCCCTGTAGTCACGCTCAGTACTAGTTAGGATGGGCTCTTGCCCTGAGGCAACTGCAAGCTGAGGTCTACCTGCAGAGGAGAACCTCAAAAGCAGTTGTGACCTCCGCTTCTCCGGTGGGACCATGATATGTGCACTGATACCAATCCTCCCAGAGGGGCCTTCCCATCTGGTAACTCCATGCCAGATTTCTGCCAAGATGCCCTGAACCTGTCCAGCCTCCTGCCGCAGCATTTCATCGTGTGACTTCCCTCATCCTTCTGAGAAGGTTGAGTCATGCAAATAGCCCTGATCGAATCACTTTCAAAGCTGACTGGGACACCTAGGCTTTGAGGGCATTTTAAAGGCTTTGGACATGGCCATTCCTTCCTGACCTGCTCTTAGTCTGGGGCTCAGTATGATGTGGTGCTGGCTCCCGGCTGTCTGCAGCCTACCAAGGCGCAGACGGGCCTGCACTAATTTATCTGCCACATCCATTTCCCTTCCACAAACCTAATGACCTTGGAGGCAAAACCCAGGAACCACGGGTCCAGTGTGATGAGATTCTTAGGGGACAGTGAAGTGGGTCCTCCTTATGCTGAGTCCTGAGCTCAGCGTGCTTCTATCAAGTCAGAACAGAAACACTGGGCTTGCTTCTGCACACGTAAGCGGTCGCACGGCAGTGCTGAATTGCTAAGGCTCCGGAGGATGTCCCCTTGCAAAAATACCCTGGGAATGGGAGCGTGCTTTGACACCAACTTCACAGGCCTTCTAACATCCCCAAGTGTATACATTAAGCAGATTAAGAGTTTATTGTGTAAACCTTTGTCCCTCCTCCAGAAGGTCTAAACTAACCATTGTGTGACTATCGGGCTTTGTTTAAAATGTGTTCCACTGGGGATACGTATTGTATCACGGATGCCCATCTTGTGAAATCTCTGAGCACGATATTATGTTAACAAATCCTACCTACCAAAAACAGAAATTTAGCACGGCCATGTAGCTGGTAAAGAGCTCAGCAAAGGCCTCTTCCCCACAACGTTCTCCCTGCCCAGCATGTGCTTCCTATGGCTTCCTGACTTCCAGGCTGTTCTTTTCGTAGGAACTGGGGTGTTAGCTATGTGGAGCCTACTGGGTCTCCTGTGTAGCCTGCCCCTCTGTGAGCTACTGACCGTCTGAGGCCAGGCCAGCCTGATCACATGGATGTATTTCCCTTCTTTTGTGTGTCTCCTCAGAAGTCTGCTAGATCTTTTTTCTAACCACCATTTTCTTCTCTCTGTCTTACCCTCTTGGCAAGACGTGCAGGCTCTCTCATCTCTTCTGCAAAAAGAATGTAGACTCCACTGTGATAAGAAGAAACATGTCCAACTTCCTTCTCCCCCCGCTCTGCCACCACCTTCCTTTTCTTTGTTTCCATAGCTGTACTACCAGCTCCAAAACCCTTGATTGCCACACAGCAAGCACTTAGCAAATATCGGCCAGGTGAATGAATGTTCTGTGGCTCTTCGCATTTCTGTCTCTCTCTGCACCATATCTCTGTACACCAGCCCAAGCTCTCTGTAACTCGGCGTCACTCTGTTTGTGCAGGGCATACAGCAGGAGTCACCCTCCAGGCTCACAAGACTCCACCATTCTGTTAACCCATAAGTCAGCTGGGGTTGCCTAGCCGCTGGGCTCGATCCCTTTTCCCTGGCCTACCTTTCTGTGTTCTGTGGAAACCCGGAGCCTAGATCAAGATGCACAAGTTTTGGGGATGCAAGTGGGTTTTTCCTTCTCTCGCTTGCCTTCAGACTGCCTCTTCCCATCTGTTCATCAATCCAGGTGTGAGAGCCAGCCGCTTCTTCAGTGCATATGAGTGGAGCCTTACACACTCATGCCATCCAAACCAAGCAACTGAAGACAGAGGCCTCCCACTGCTGAGTGCAAGGCCACAGCAGCACCTTTCGATGGCACAGGAAACGGCCCGGCTCTTGGAGGCTCTTTTCATTGTCCCATCCCTGAGGTTGCTCCTGGCTCCCAGGCCTTCTTGCTGAATCTTCTCTCTTCTCTCGTCCCTTTCTATAGGGACTAAAGTTTCAAAACATGTTCCTGGGCAGAATAGTTTCTTTGTGGTTTGTACTCCTGGCTCCAGTTTCACCTTATCTCTCTACCAGCTTATCAGTAGCCTTTGTTTCCCCAAACGAAAATGGAAGCGCCCTCTCGAGGAAAGTAAACATATAAAATAGAACAAGCACTACAAACAAAACCACATCTGTCTCTGTCATGGTGACATTTGTACTCTTGACAAGAGAACAAGTCTACTTTGGAATCACTGGACCCCAAGGTCTGGTGACACAGTCTGATGCCATATACAATTGTTCAGTGTATGCTGATTTGTACAGAGATGGACCTTCAACAGGAATATGAGAAAACTGCAAAACAAAGACTTACAGAGAAAGGAACTTTGTCAGCTGGGACAGGGATGGGGTCCTTCTGACCATTTAACCTTTGAGTGTTGTGCATTTCCCCTATGTAAGACACACTGTCATCATACCTGTGTACACCAAAGACAGAAGATACAGATGACTGGGTACACAAAAGTGCTCAAACCCAGTGACCTTTAGCCACGTGTGTCACGGGAGCTCCTGAAGCTGTCCGTGGATGACAGACTAGGCTCAGAAGCCAGTCCTGGAGAATGTGCCTGTCATCAAACATGTCCCTTCACACTGGGGTTTCCCAGCTGCAAAGAGCTGAACTCCACAGCAGACATTCATCACTCGCCAAGTCTTAGGTTATAGCATCTTCATCAGGATCCTAAATGGTTAGAAATACATTCACAAACCGCTTCTTACCTTGACCAGTTTTACAACCAAGAAGGAAATTTTTAACACTAAGTTTTGAAATTACAGGTGATTGGACAATCTAAACTAACCACAACTGCAGTATATTGAAATGCATACTATATAAATTCATAATTAAAGTCTATAAGCAAGAACAAAAACTCATTGGCACCTTTGGAGGATGCCAAAACACTAACTAGTTTGAAAACCAATTTATAAAAAGAAAGCCAAATG
The DNA here is from genome assembly GCF_907164565.1 of Psammomys obesus. Taxonomy (NCBI): domain Eukaryota; kingdom Metazoa; phylum Chordata; class Mammalia; order Rodentia; family Muridae; genus Psammomys; species Psammomys obesus. Next base: position 31,887,337 of record NW_026593286.1, on the reverse strand, counting down.
TTTTCTTTTCCTTACCTATACAAACTATACTTAATGATAAGCGAACAATTGGTAACCTCAACCTCCTTCTCCTCTCCTTCCCCCTGTTTCTCTCTCTGTGTCTGTCTCTGTCTTTCTGTCTGACTGGCTCTCCCCCTTTCTTTCTCTCTCTCTTTCTCTCTCTCTCTCTCCGTCTCTTTCTCACACGCACACAGGTAGAGACAGAGAGACAGATACCATGGGAATTAAACACAGAGCTGTGAACGTACTAGCCAAGTGCCCTAACACTGAGCTAAGTCCAAGCCTATGAAATGCCTCTTTATAGAAAGAGCTCAGCAAATAAATGACTCATACAAATCAGATGTTCCTTACAAATCTTGTTGATCTAGACACTGACATTGATGACTACTAATAACAAAAAGAAGAATGTCTTGTATTCAATGTACTGTCTTTTTTTGGGTGATGAAACTCAGATTTGAGCTGTCTTCTGGAGGAATATTCTAAGTGTATAATTCTGTCAGCACACACAAAATATGATACACTTATAGAGTATCCTGTCTGAAAAAGGCAATTTTGAATCTTAACAAATCCCTAACATCTAATAATTTTATAAGAAGCATAAAAAGAGTAGGTTTAATAAAAGCATAGAGGTGTAATTAGCAAAAATCGGGCTTTGGACAACTCTTGAGGCCAACTTGGTTCCTTCAAATAAATTGCAAAAGAAATGAGAAAGCAGATGAGAGGGAACTAGTAGATTAAAACGCATTTAAGAGAGTCATCCAATTACAAGATCAACGCTATTTTAGATGTCGGTGTTAAACAAACTACTGAAAAGCTTTAGGAAACAGCTGTAGAAAGCTGAGTAGATATCTGAAGCATTCAAATGTTATTAATGTTTTAGGTGATGAAGTAATACGGTTATGATTTCAGCAAGTCCTTAAACTTCATACATATGTATGTATGGACAGATAGATGATGAGAGATGATAGAAAGATAGATAATAGATGATAATGGTAGATGGATGGATGGATGGACGGACAGACGGAATGAAGTAGAGATAGAATGAAGGATAGATAGATAGATAGATAGATAGATAGATAGATAGATAGATAAATTTGTGACCAAATGAAAATTAAAAGTACAGCTTATGTATGTGATATTATAAACAAATCTGAGAAGGGTTATAGAAGATATTTGCATTTTGTTGCTTTTGAGAGGAACTGGGAGGTTTGGGGCTGGGATGGGAGGAATAAACTTGAATAATTGCTTTAATTAATGAACTATATTGGACAAAATTCACCAGAACCTTGCCTTGCTGAGAGGATGGGAAAATACACACTTGGATGGCAGAGCTAGAAGCAGCATCACCCTTGCCTCAAGCAGGCTTGTCCAAGTATACTCCTAGGACCAACTGCGTCAGAACTGGGCCCACCTCCCTCCCCACAGCTAGAGTCTCAGAAACAAGAAAACAGAGACATTTGCAAATTGTCTCTGATGACTGAAGTGCCAGCTTTTCAAATGCGTGTGATCGTTTTGGAACTTTGGAATGTACGTGCAAAGCCATGAAACTGTGGAAGTGAGAGAGGCCTTTTCCTTTCAGATGTGTCCTAATCAGCAGATGTCACTGTGTTATCCTTGGGAACATCCCTTACATGTTGTTTCAATTTTAGGGTGCTCTCCTGGCATTGTTACCCAAAAATATTTGGGATAATTTTCTTTAATGAAAATTGTGTGTGTATGTGTGTGTGTGTGTGTGTGTGTGTGTGTGTGTGTGTGTGTCTGTATTTTGGTTGCTTGTTGAAAGTCTAACTTTGATTAAGTTCTTGTTTCTTTGTTTCTGTTGTTCCCTAGCATCATTGACAAAGAAGTTTCACTAATGGCAGAAATGGATAAAGTTAAAGAAGAGGCCAGTAAGTAGCCCTGTGGCTATGTGTGGTGTCATGTGGCTGTGTGATGATGTCATGTGGCTGTGTGAAGGTGTCATGTGGCTATTTACGTGAGTGCTACAGACTGAACTCAGGTCCTCAAGATTACAGAGTAGACACTTTGCCAACTGAGCCGTCTCCTCAACACTGGTATTGATTTAGGGGAGGCAGATATTAAATTTAAAGACGGTCATTTTAAAGTCTGTGTAATTTACAATCTCTCAGTGTCATTCATAGTTATTTTACTCATTCTCTTTTAAGTTCAAATAACTCAAGTTCATCGATTTCGTTTCCCTTCAATTGGTTCTGTTTGGCATAGGGATGTACCTCCACTTGAGAGTGCTTGCCTAGCATGCCTGAAGCTCTGGGTTTGACCCCCACCATGACCTAAAACAGGCATGGTGATGTATACCTATAATCCCAGTAGTCAGGAAGTAGAAGCAAAAAATATCAAAACAGAGAATTTGAAGCCAACCTAGAATAAATGAGACACTTCCACAAAATGAAAAGCAAAACAACAACAAAATCTGTGCCACTTAAAAGTCAATACTTAAAGCTGCCTAAATATTTGTCACGGGGTGTGTGTGTGTGTCTGTTTTTAATCTAACTATCTCTTTTGAAGCATTTTTGGAACCTGACAATTCACTGATAAACTAAACATGTAAAATATCCCCCTAGCTTTTAGTCAACTTGTATACTTCAAAGATCAAGATATACTAAATGAAGTTTTTTAAAAATGTTCCAGTTCTGTTTACAACGTCTGCCAGTTTCGTCAACACCTGCCAACTTCAGATTGTAGGAAAAAATCAAGTCACGTTTTAGCTAAAATTATAAAAATAGATTGCCTGATAAAGCAAATTCATTATTTGACTGATGAATGCAAGCAGAGTGTGGCAGTACACACCTTTAATCCCAGCACTTTGGAGGCAGAGGCAGGTGGATTTCTTTGAGTTTTAGGAGGCCAGTGTGGTCTGTATAGCAAGAGACCATGTCTCAGTAGTTTTAATAAATAAATAAATATTATCATGACCGCTGCAAAACTTCCTACATTGAACACAAAGTATCAATATTGTGGGTTTTGTTTTATTTGTGTCTGTGTCTAAACCGACCCGCTGTGATAAGTGAGTCCGCAAGTAGCAGAGTAGATGGTTACCCATGTGAGTGGCAATCTGTGTAAGACGTGGCGGTGTGCAGTCCGAGCAGGGACGGTCTGTGCGTGGCTGCAGGCTTACACTGCATGCGTTTCATGGGTTGGAAGACTGAGCAGAGACAGGATCCCTCAGATGGAGACCAGGGCACGGCTGCCCTCTCTTACTGACCTCACTCATGCAGTGTGGTGTGTTCTGGGAACCCAGTGGCCACATTTCTCCCCTGGGATATTTTTTTTACAGAGCTTTCCCTGTGCTTTCTAAGCTCTTCATCCTCACCCAGATTTTATCTTACGAGTTAGGGAAATGGTGGTCTGAACCTAACAACCTCCCACCAGATCCTTTTTTCATTTGACGACCCGTTGTATTTATTTGCACAAAAATGAAGGATTAAGCTGAATTCTTTCATTTTCTCCTCTGTATTCTGACCATAGTTCAGTTTTCTTTTATTAAAAAAAAAAAAAAAAGAAAACCAGCTATCAACACTTTTAATTAAAAATTTTCAGGTGTGAGGGGTAGTTGGGGTGAGATGGCTCATCAGGGAAAGGCTCTTGTCGCCTTTGGACTTTAGTTTGAACCCTAGAATCACCTGCAAGCTGTCTTCTGACCTCCACGTCCATGCTGTGTCAGGCGCATGCTTACGTGTGATACACGCACAGAACAGATAAATACCTGAACGTAATTAAAATGTTACCTTTAAAACAAGGACAGTTTTCTGGGCACTGGGCAGACGTTTCTGTGGGTAGTGTGCAAGCAGGAGCACTGTGACTGAGCTCATGTCAGATGCCCTGCGTGAGGTGCACAGCTGTGATCCGAGCACCGAGGAGACAGGGGTGACAGTACCTCAGAGCTCCAGGTTGAGAGAGGGACCCCGTCTCAAAAAACATAAGGTGGAGAGAAACAGGAAGACACTGGACACTGACCTCCACGCACACAAATACACACACATACATGTTTGTTTGATTTTTTTAATTTGGGGGGGAGTGGGTCCTGAGACAGTGTTTCTCTATGGAGCCTTGGCTGTCCTGAACTTGCTTTGTAGACCAGGCTGGCCTCGAACTCACAGAGATCTGCTTGAGGTTTTAAAATAACTTAAGCAACATTTTGCATCTAAATATAACCAGCCTTGTTAAGTGAAACCAGTGTGATTGGGAGTGAAATTGGAGGCCATGGGTAGCTAGCTGTACAGTACCTCTGGTTGAGAAATTAATTTAATCTTATAAGTTCCATGATTTTGTCTGTAAAAGCAGAAAATGCACGGACTTGGTGTACTTGTTGCTTAGGTACAATTTTGGTCATCTTCTGACGGTAAGAATGCCAGCAGCCAACACAAATGGTTCCCTGGACACAGCAGCACTAGCTCCTAGCACCTCTCTCAAGGTTCACAGAAGACCCAGGTTTCACGTCCTCATTCTTTCTTCTTCAGACCTTAGCGGTGGGTCCCAATATCTGTGGAATCTGAAGCGTCTCCAGAGCATCTGTTCTTTAAATCCCCGTCATCAGTAAACATGTACTGAGCCCTTCCTTCCATGTCTGAAACTGCTGGATTGACAGGCAGTCTTCATCTAGCTTCCATAACTGGTGGTGCTGGTCCTGGCTTTAGAACTGCTCATCACCCGTGCAAGCCAGTGTGTGCATTTGGAGGGGGCAGAGCGGACTCTGGCCTCTACCCACTTATTGTCTGTGCGAACTTGAACTCTTGTTAGCTTTGAGCTGGGGTCTCGCTATGTGTGTAGTCCTTGCTGGCTTGGAACTTGCTGTGGGTCCTTTTTGTCAGGCTCCTTATTGGAATAAGAATTTTATGGCTAGAATAGTTAGACAAAATGAGAAAATATGAGCCAGGCACTTAGCAACATGGTGTGTCATCATATATATGTGTGCAGAGGGAAAAGCTCTGATTAGCAAATAGGTCAGTCAGTCCAGTGCCTCATAAAACAGGCCGAAGAGGGTGGTGTGAGGGTTGCGCTGTCTCTCGGGAGTCATGACTGTCAACCACACATCTTCACAGGCAGAAGGAACCAGTGAGCTAAGTCCCGCTCAAGTACAGAACTGTCTCTACTAGCAGCACCTTGGATTGCCTGGCCTCAAAAAACTTTTCACATTTCTGGTTCTTTTATGTGACCTATGAAGTGATTAATATTGGCTCATGACCCCCAAGATCAAGTTCTCAGCACAAAAAGAGATTTGTTTGTCCAAGAGAGACAAAGGGCAGGGAATAGGAGACAAAGACGGGAGATAGAGGATGAGGAAGAAAGGGAAGGGAGCAAGGGAGACGAGTTTTTGTCCTGTAGGACAAAGGACTGCCTCTGGATAGAGAGGAGAGGCATATGGCAGTGTATAAAGGTAAAGGGGAAAACCCCACGTTAGGTGAGTTGATTAATTTTGATTGGGCATGTTAATTAGGTGAGCCAAAGGAGGCTTTTGATTGCTGAACTTTAGTACTTTGATAGCTGGACCTTAGTAGTCAGCCTCAGGAGGCTTGATGGCTAGCTTTAGGAATGTAATCTACTGGTTTTTAGCAAAGCAGAGAGAATGGGGGAGAAAGACAAGGCCTTCCAGAACCATGTTTGCCATGCTCAGGCTAGCTAGAGTCCCGTGAACATAAACCATATTTCCTCAATTTTAACACAAACTCCTGTATGCTAGGTGACAGCTAACACAGGAGTGAGAAGGCTGTTGTTGCTGGGTTTCCACCAGACGACTGCTCAGATATGGGTTCAAGTCAACAGAAAGTCTTTATTAGTTGGCCAGAAACTACACTGGGTGTTAGGGATCCCAGTGTAGCACTGGGCCTTCCTTGGGGTGAGCTTTCGAGCACAGACACCTTGATGTTTGACATGCTTCAGTTAACCAGCACAGTTAGCCAGAAGCAGAAGTACAGAAGCCAGAAAGCAAGGTTAGTACCTTTAAGAGCCTTTCCCAGAGCTATGGACTTTAATGGACTAGATCTTTGTTTTCATTTTGGCGGGTGTTCCTGTCTACATGCTGACTTTTATGGCCTGAATGTTACTTCCATCATGGAGTCAGTTGTGCTACAGGTCTGGGGCCCTTTTACATTCCCCACTGGTCTTAGCTAACGAGTCAAATCATTAGCTCTAAAGAACAGTCTTATCCTGCTCTAACGAGGTGTTGTTGGTCCTAAGGACCACTAATTTTACTAAGTTGATACATAATTGACTGTATATTTTAAAATGTAGGTCCCCACATTAATCCAATCAGAGTGAGAATTAAAGGCCCAGTCAGTGCTGATAGCAGAGTAGTTAGCCAGGGGGACCAAGAGAACAGAGACTGCTATCAATTATCTAATGTATGCCTTTCTCTTTCTGAGGTTTTCCCCAGCCAGGGCAAGATTTTGCTCTTAATTACTTCTGATCAATTATCATAGAAATAACAGGTTTCTTCCAAAGCCAGACATAGTTTCCTTTATCTCATGAGAAGTAAGTCTAAGCCTCTCCAACTTCGTGGGACATTTTGTGCAAGGAACCCTGACTGTTTTAATTCAGAAACAGAAACTTTTAATCCTGATCAATCCCGCTACTTAGTTTGGAAAGCGTCAGGAAGGCATATTTCATCAAATCCTTAGTACATGCCTACCAGGTAGTATCAAGGACCCAATAATATTGTTGTTGTCCAGGTGACTTAATGTACAAGGCAGAATGGCAGGCATCAGAATAAGAGGAAGTGCCCAAAATGCCCAAATTAAAGGTTTGGATATTAGACAAGTGTTGGCCCTTTATAAATCCTCTAACATGAATCATGGTAAATTCTGTCAGTCAGTGGCTGACATCTAGTTAGTTCCTGTTCCTGTGTGGTGCAGAGTCAGGGTGTCTAAGCATAACCAGAAATCCTGGCCTATTCCTGGCTGGGAATGATCACCTCTGTTCCCAGGATCCCTTCCTGTGGCACAGAGTCTGGCCCCAGGTTCTCCCTGTTTTCCAAAGGCCAGAATCTTTCTTGCAGAATTTTCAGATTTTTTTAAGTGTTATGGCTATCGGATTACACATTCCTATTGTGCATTTTTTGAGAGGGTTTTTTTTTTTTCCTAAATAGTCATTCATGTGTTTTTAGGAAGCCTCCGTTTTACAATCTCAATTTTTGCAATGGAAACTCCCTTGTTCCTGACAACTAGTGGGCCCAGCCACAGGGCATGTGTAGAATTGTAAATTCTGTATTCCTATCTCAAAAGATAAACTCCCACATCTTTCCTTTCTCCAATACAACTAGGCACTTAAAGTAGGCATCAGTAAGTAAAAGTCGGGGTGAATATGAATTGCTGGTCTGTAGTCACACTAGATAATACCTCCCCTATATCTGTCTTCCTCAGTTCAGGCCTGAGGGATGTGGGAGTTGGACCATAATCCTGTATTCACATCAAACATAAGGCTCAGGAGGAGGAGGAGGAGGGGCAGTGAGTGGATGGGTCTAGGGGCCGATGGGTCCACAGTCCATGAGACAGTCCATTCGGCAGGAGCATCTGTGGCTTCTTTCTTGACCTGGGTGCGGTGGATCCATGATGTAATGCCAGCTACCTTCATCACCATAGAGTGAAGACAGTAACCATGTAGGTTCCTTTCCAAGTTGGCTCCTGTACCGCATTGGCTACCTGCTTGACTGAGACAGAGTCGAGCAAGTGCAAACTGGTGGTGGACTCAGAAGTTGACTAGGTCTGTCAGATAGTCTAATGACTGGCCTTTACGTACGAGCAGTAGTGACTTGAGAAGGGAATGGTTAGGGAGGTCTGACAGCTATTGGTCTCTGAGCCTGGGAAGCCATGGGAGAGGCCTTCCAAACATAATCTCATAGAGGGTAAATCCCTCCCTATATGGGGTGAGTGGGTCCAAAGCAAAGGAAGGGGGTCTTTCCACCTTTCTCTGGACTCTAATGAGAGTTTTATTAGACTTTTCTTATTTTTTTTTATCATACTGGATTTTCCCCCTAGCTGCCCAGAACTCTGAGGTTCTATGTCTAGAACAATAATGTTTTCAATCTATGTCTAAAACTTTAGCTATTAATTACAGGTTTAGCCTATTAAAGCCAGGCCATTGTTGGGCCCCATTTAGGGAGATGCCAAGTCAGGGACCAGTTCCTGAGTAGCATTTTAAGCTACTGTTTGAGCAGTTTTAGTCTGGGTGGGGAACACTCTTACCGACCCAGAAAAAGTATCTATAAAAACTTGTATCCTTCCCTGGCAGGCCAGATCTTGGTGAAGTCAGTTCTTCCAAAGTTTGTGGGGGTGTTGGCTTCTCACTTGAACTCTTTCCTGAGAGAGGGTTCTTTATTTTGGATTTACTTGGATACAAACCTGGCATCTGGCTGAGACATCCCGCACTAGGCTGTCCAGTCTGGGTGTAATCTTGGTCTGAGCAACTCAGAAAGTTTTGTGGACCCCGAATGAGTAGCTTGGTGAAGGTCAGTTACTAACAGTCCTGCCAGTTGTTTCTGGGAGAATGATCTTTCCCTCTGTTGTCATCCATCGGCCTGTAGGTTTGAGCTGTCCATTTCTTATTTACCGTCAGGGTATGTCGTCAGAATATTATTAGTCTCCACTGGTCTTAGGGCCATTTGTTGGGCAGCCAGGTCAGCAGCCCAACAGTGGAGGACAGCAATCTGTAGGGGAAGCCAAATAGCCTCTAAGAGGGCCAAAGTTCTTTTTGTTTTGCTTTTCCTTTCTCTCAGCAGTGAGAAGCCCTACTTCTCTATGGATCATACTGCAGACATGTAAGGAAGGCAGGAAAGGTATGGGGACTGACCGTGTATGTGGTGATGGACTTTCCTTTTCCCCATCTGAGAGGCTGGGTCACATGGTTCAGTTCTGCTCTCTAGGCTGAGGTAGCTGGCTTGGGCCCAAATCATTTTGGTGACAGTAACTGCTGCAGCTCCCATGTGCCTGGTTGCCTCTTCCATCTGGTGACAGTCATAGATGAGCACCTGCAGGTCGTCATCAGGCAAGGAGGTGACAATAGATGGTGGTGGCTTTCTCAAACTATACTTGAGGGTGGCCCAGTAGTAGAGCCTGGTGCTGTGTCACACAGACGTTAGACAGCCAGCATTCTGGTGTCCTTCGGAGGACCTCAATGGTGTGGGATGCTGTGAGTATAGATCTTGACCCAGGTGTGGCCCAGGCTCTTCCATGGCCCCAAAGTTTGGGCTAAAACCCCCTTTGTCTTTTGTTTTCTGGACAAAGAGATGAAAAGGCTTCGATACATCTGGAAGTACTAGGGCTGGAGCCAAACCCAGAGCAGCTTTTAAAGTCTCAGGTATCTTTGTTTAGTCTCAGTCCAGATTAGGGGCTCAGGGCCCCCCCCCCTTTGTGCTGCTATATAGAGGCCTTGCTAGTTTCACAAGCTCTGGCCAAGAATTCAAAAATCAGTCCCCAAGGCTGAATGTCTTAGCTAGTCTTCCGTGGTTTGTATTGGAGCCCTGAAAAAGTAGGTTCTAATACCAGGGAAGGAATGCTTTGGCAGCAGAATAGATGAACTTGCCGTCGGAAGTGAAGACAAGCAGGGAAAAAAAAAAAAAAGCAAAAACGTCCTTTTTCTGTCTCCGTGTGTGTGTGTGTGTGTGTGTGTGTGTGTGTGTGTGTGTGTGCGTGCGCTGCCATCAGAAGGTGTGGCCCAGATTTAAAGTGGGTCTTTCTATTTCAAATGGTCCAGTCAAGACAATTCTTCACAGGTGTGTCCAGCTGATTGGCTTTTAGTTGATTCCAAATGTATCCAAGTTACAACCAAGACTAACCATCACAATTACAACAGTGTCATGTCTATAGACTGCAGCATCCCGTATCAGTGAACACTGATGGATTCATTTTAAAGGTGTACCCTTGCTGGTTGTGGGGGCACACATCGATAGGATTTGCTGAAAAGTGTATCCTGGATGAGTATGTCTCCCTCGGGCTGTTTACTGACACAGTAGCGCTGTGTGTATACTTCCCAAATGTTGCTCTTTAGCTGAGTGGGGACTCTGCAGGGGTGCAGGATTATTATATTTTAGGAAATAAACATGTATATCACCAGGCGTTCAGACTTTGTCTGCCTCCCCAGGGAACTGAAGGTCACCCAGGCATGTTCTTGACCGGTTTGCTTGAGATGTGGGAAGTAGACATGACTTTGTATTAACATGAGCACATTATGAAGTAAAATAGCAAATTCTCAAGAATTGCTATGGAATAAGAAGGATTTCAGAGAGTCACTATGCTTGGAGAAGCAATTGCACTCCAACACCTGGCCCCAAGATTCTGGGCACACCTTCTGCCAATGAGTATTACTGAAGAAGCCTTAAGATTTCCATAGTTCCAGTAATATGAGCCAAGCTTCCAGCGTGTTCTAAGAACCTGAAGGGATTTACAAATCCTATTGAGAAAATGGATTTCAGCATGCCAGATTCTGGTTATAAAGCCACATAGATAATGTTGTCTTGCATGCAGAAGAGACCCAAGCTGCATGAGACTGTCTTCCTTCTGCAGATTTCTGGTGCTTTCCAAACATACACAGTATTCTCATTTAAATTACGGGATCAGTGATCCTAAGATCTGATCTGTTTTTGCTGATGCTTTTTGTTTTTGTGATTGACATGCTGGAGGTGAAAAATGTGTGCCACTAAAGAATATTGGCTTTAGATCTTAACTTTGAAGGCTTTTTCATAATGAAAGGCTTTGAAATGTTAATGAGACTATATGTAAAAAATGCACCCCGACGCCTGCTGATGCAGTCTTCATTCTCATGATTTGCATGAGTTTAAACTCAGAACTTATTGGCCATCTTGCACCTGCAATCCCATTTTAGGGCCCATTTATATCTATTTTTACAAAATCCTCTATATCAAGTGAATGCCCAAGTTCTACATAATCAAAAAGAACAATGACCCTTAATTGTCACCAGTTTCACAAATGATCCTTTAAGAAAAGTGGGATCTGCTTAGCTGTGCAGTCACGGAGGGCCTGCTGACCCCTTACTAGATGTTTTTCAAGTCTGAGTCTTTAGAATTTCTGTATTTTTTTAATCTTACTTTGCAAGAACAGTGCATAGCATTTCCTGTTTTTACTCAATAATCATTTCCTTGTGCTGCAGACTTTAGTTTCATCTACGTGTTGAATTATAATGACAAGCACATAACTAATCAAAGCTGTGGGTCCTAAAAGCTTTTCTTGCAAGTATTGGGGTGGGGTGTGCTGGTTCATGTGTGAGTGTACACGCATTTTTTGTGCATTCGTGTGGAGGCTAGAAGTCAACATGGAATGTCTACCTCTACCGTTCTCCACCCTGGTGTGTGTGTGTGTGTGTGTGTGTGTGTGTGTGTGTGTGTGTGTGTG
>NW_026593286.1:31803398-31875967 GCF_907164565.1 Psammomys obesus | reverse complement strand
GTGTGTGTGTGTGTGTGTGTGTGTGTGTGTGTGTGTGTGTGTGTGTGTTCTCTTCTTTGAACCTAGGGGTCACTGACTAGCTAGACTGACTGCCCAGGGACCCCACCCCAGGGTCTTCCTGCTCCTCTCCTGACTCCTCGCCCTGAGGTTACGGACAAGCACAGGCTTGCCCGGCTTTTAACATGGAGCCTAGGGATCTGAATTCAGATCCTCATGCTTGCACAGTCTACGCTTCACCAACTGAGGGAGCCTTCCAGCCCTAGACCTACATAGTCCTAAGTGGGACAGGAATTTCAGTCCTTATTTTGATATCCTTTCAATGAACGGATCGGCTCACCCAGTCAGTAAAGCCTTCATTCAGCACCCACGCTCCTCCTGCGCGTTCCCCATGGGTACCGTGGACACAAAGAATCCCATCTTTGAGTCCATCTTATTCTAGTCCTACGAAGGACTGTAAATGTATGTAATTGAGTGACATTAACACTGTCAGAGGGGCATGCGGGGGTGGCTCACTGGCCCACCTTCAAATGGAATTTCCTGCTTTCTAAATGCAGACACTCAGGTTGTAAAGGTAACGGGGAGGGGAGACAAACATACGTTCTCTGGCCAGAAATAATAGCAGGGCTGCTATTCTGTGATCTCTGGTGCAACTGGGTGTCCTAAGGCTCCATTCCCTATGACACTGTCAGCGTTCAGGTGTGAATCCCTCACTCACGCTATCCAGACATGTTTTTCAGTAGATTTTCTGAATTCTGAAGGACAGGAGATATAGGTCAGTCTGCCCAGCCATCTGCCAGGCAGGAGAGTGAGGTAAGTAACTGGAGGATGATTACTGTAATTGGGCAGGTGATCAGGCCTTCCACTGAAGGTTATTGTATTGACATCTCAACATTGATAGTGACATAAACAGAAAGCACCTGCCTGTCTGAAGAAGGGCTTCAGCGTGCAAGGAATCTTAACCCTTGACTGCTTGTGCACATCTCTGCAACTTTTTTGGTTTTATTCCCTCGCTTGCTTTGGTTTTTGAAGTGACTTCTTTGATGTCGTATCTGTTAAGACCTCTTTGAACCAGAAATCCTATTTCTTGGCCCTGTGTGGTGACACAGGCTTGAAATCCCAGCAGTGGAACACTGAGGCACAAACATCTTACATTTGAAGCTAGCTGAGCTGACCGACACAATGAAATCATACTTCAAAATATCAAAAGCACGACGATCTGTATTTTGGTTCTGTGTCAGTGACTGTGGTCTGATAGAGCAGTTTGCCCTTGTGCAGCCAGGATAGAAAACAGTTCAACATGTGTGTTAGATTACATGGGCTGATTTCTCTTAGGGCTCAACATGTTTGGCCCAGAGGAAGGAATGAAGGAAGCACATATATGATGAATTAGAGAGCCACAAGCCTGTGTACTGAGAGCTCAGACTTATTTGTTGCTATTGTGTTCCATACTCTTGGGAAACAAGCACCGGTTAACCTGGGCCTCTGTGTCTACCTGAAACTTGAGTTCTTCTGACAGAGATAAGAAAGTAAGGTCCCAGGGAATTTCCCAATGTCCTCTCTACAGGGACCGATGCTAAAGAACACACACAAATCCAGTTCAAAGCAGCCTCTCTTGCCCTTGAAATTTTTCTATCAGGGACACTTAGAACCAAGATACAAGATACTCTGGTCTGGAACCTCTCTCTGTTTGCAAAATGGAAATATATATCTGCAGAGCATCAAATGCAGAAGCATTTTTCAGCTCATAAAAAGCTGATAGAGTAAATCTTGTATGTCATAGTCCAACAATATCACAGCTAGTTACCCCAAGAGACTTGTGTTAAAATATTCCATACTGGGGATTAAACTCGAGGCCTTTTGTTTGCTACATAACTGCTCTACCACTGACCTCCTCACCGGTCTGTGTGTGTTAAATTTAGAGAGTCGAGGATGGCTGTTGCCAAAGATAGATGGACTTCTATCTTTGTAATTTTTTTTTCTTTGTAATTTTTTTTTTCAGAGTTAGTTCTGAACAACACATGGAAGACTCCAAATTAAGAAAGCAAATTCAGGTGCCAGTGTAGAGAGGGAACGAAGGCAGTGCAGGTGTGCAGTGCCTCAGGAAACCGAGTTCTGTTCGGGGGGAGGCAGATAAGAACACAGGGATGTGGTTGTTGCTAATTAACGTGAAGAGCCGACCTGCCTTGAAGACCTGCCTCCCAGTCCTGCAAAGTGACCTACCTGCCGGGGATGAACTGACTCTGAGAAACCCAGCCGTTTGCTATGTTCAGACCTCTGCCCCTGACCCCTCATTCCTTCTCATTTGACAGTGGAGATCCTGACTGCCCGTCAGAAGAAAGCGGAAGAGCTGAAGAGACTGACTGATCTAGCCAGTCAGATGGCAGAGATGCAGCTGGCCGAACTCAGAGCAGAGATTAAGGTCAGTTCTGTGCAACCCCAACTGAACACTGAGCCACGGAGCTGGTTCCATCGTGTTTGCTTTGTATCGATAGACTACAGAAGGGGGCAGAAACACTTCATCACTCGCTTCTATTTGAGTGTGGTTTGAAGGGATAAATTATTAAAAAGGAGGGGGCTGAGTCATTCAAGACTAACCTATTATTGTATATTTAAACATAAGTTACCTGGGATGTCATTTTTACTGTGTATAGTTTATGCCTGTGCTTACAAACACACACTCATGTGTGTGTGTATATATATACACATATATATCCTAGCAGTGAAGGGTATAAATCATCCTTTATATTTTTTCCAGTTTAATTCACTTTCTTGCTGTTGTTAAGATACTACCCACAAATACGTGCTTATTAGATTTCTTCCCCTTCGAGGAATGTGAACTGATCCTGGCTAATCAGAAGCAGTATTTGTGTGTGAGTCACCAAAGCTGGCTGTGTGTGAAGACCTGGGTCCACAGTGAGGTGGGAACCAGTGTGGTTTGGGCAATACAGGAAAACATCATAATCCCCAAATTCTCTAATCAGGGTACCGTGGCACTGAGGGCCCTCCCAGAGTCATTAGCCCTTGTGCGTTCATCCACTCACACTGTGACTCAAGCTGCCGAGAAGAGGGGCTCTGGCTGCTCTCTCTGAGAAGCACCCTTTATTTGGCCAAGAAAGGGGGACGTGATATCTTGATTTATAGACCCACTCAGACCGGATCTTCTAAATAACAGCGGGAGAAGTTGCCACAGAAGTGGCCACCAGGAAGGCAAAGGGTGTTTATAACGAAGAAGGAAGGGAAAGTTAATTTGCCTCTCCTCTTCCACCCAACTATTAAACACAGCGTGTGTGCCCACGAGTGCACCTCTCTTCTCCCTGGCTTCGAGAAACATAGAGGGTTTCAAGACATCGCTGCCACTGGCTTTGGGACAGAGTCTGCCCGTAACAGTATAAAGCTGATTGGCAGCAGCAGGAATGCCATGTGATGTGTGATCCCCTCCACCCTCGTTAGGTATGGGGGGGGGGAGCTCAGGGTTTGTGGAGAGCCCTGGAGGTGTGTTTCTCTCCCACCTTCTTTCTGGCCTTTGTTTCTTCCTACCCAGTCAATTGCAAGGTTTCCTCACGAGTCTTTGTGCCTCCCAACCCCTAATCCAGAGTTAAACTCCCCAAAGAGACCCGGCCTCCCTCAGCATGACCCGTCCCCGCTTCAGAACACAGTACACAACAGGACTCAGTACCCACTGAAGGGCCCGTTTTCCTCTGCCAAGCCCAGCTTGTTAGAACATCGGGGGGGGGGGGGGGGGGCGTAGGGGCGCGGCTTCCTTGTCAGTCCACATCAACTTTCTCCCAAGTTTCATTTCTGCCTATCAGAATCCCACTTTTCATTACATGGTCTGTAGCACAGGCTTTGGAGTGAGACAGTTTGTAGCTCCAAAATTTTCAACATCCCTGGCTTGGATAAATTGCATATTGTCTTAGGTTCTTTGAGCCCAGATCCCCCATCTGTAAAATAGAGGTAATAAAAATACTGACTTCGTGATAATGTGATCAGGTGAAAGTGAGATTGCTTCTTAAGGATTTGGTCAGCATCTGGCTTACTTTTTTAAACATCCCAGCCCCCATGTTCTCTCCTACAGAACTCTTTTCACGTGATACTCAGTGAGAGATCATTTCTTCCATCTCTCTATTTCCAAAGCACCAACCACATTCATCCTTGAATTTAATGGGATCTTTTTGCCTTGCCATGTGGTAAACTCCCTGAAACTCTAGGAGGGTTTAAGTCAAGGTTATTTCTGTATTTCCTACTGTGCCGTCCACACAGTGAGTTCTTCATTTCAGATTGAATGTAAATGAATTGAAAACGAATCTTTTCCACTCCCTTTAGGAGCACTTGAAATTTCATCATGGAGATAATGTTTTCTAGACACAGAAGACTTTTTAGTCTTCTTGGTTTCTTACTAAAATAGAGATGACTGTCCTGGGAAGATGTCACATTTTCTTTTGACAGTTAATACCATACCAGGCCCTTGGCCAAACTCTGCATCGCCTGCTGCAATGCAGCTTGAAACACTGCTCTAGTGCAGGGTGCTAAAAGGTTGACTAATGAAGCCCGGACGGTTTGTTCATCATGCATCTGTCTAAGCCGCATGGGGAAAGTCTGGACTCCCCTTATTGCCACAAGAAGAACGTGGCCACGGTCACAGAGGGCAGAACGGAGGCCCGCTTAGTGGCACCTCAGAATGACTGAGCTCCAATGCCCCCCTCCAGTCGGCCGTCTGTGGGCACGGGAGGATCAGAGTAAGAGGGTGCGTGGGCAGCGCTGCTGTGGTTTGGGACTGACTCCACTTCTCTTCCCTCCAGCACTTTGTCAGCGAGCGCAAATATGATGAAGAGCTGGGGAAGGCTGCCCGCTTCTCCTGTGACATCGAACAGCTGAAAGCCCAAATCATGATCTGCGGAGAAAGTGAGTTTTTGCATGCTTGCTAAATAATTCTGTGTGAGTGAGCTCGGTACTGTTTGGAGTTGACAGCAGAAATGTCAGGTATGCGGTCCCCAGGCATGGCTAAACTGAAGTCTGAAGAGGTTTAATGATCTAAGGTCATGACACAAGTCACTAGAAATGTCAAGATTTGAACTTAGATTCTTCAAATGCCACTGCCCATCAGTAAATCCTCTGGATTTATTAGGAGGAACGGAGCCGGAGCTGGAGCCGGTGAACTGCTTTTTGCCTCTCACAAACCCTTCCTAAGCTAGTCCGGTAGCACTGCTGAGACACTGTTCCCTGTTCTGTGAGAGTCTTGCTGGCAGTTGGGGGCACAATCGGCTCCTGCTTTCCAGGGCCCATCCTGCCTGAGCGCTCTGGATGCCCTGACCCCCACGCCTCGCCCCCCCTCACTCCCGCCCTGCCTAGCCTGGGTTCTCTGCTGAGTAAAGCCCAAGATAATGAAAGACTTCGAGTCAGCCATTAGCTTAGTCTTGTTCCCTATTAAGCCTTAATTGGAGTGGCTAATGTGCAGCAAAATTGGCTGCTGCTCTTTCCTGTACTCCAGCCCACACACGAGGGGAGGTAGAGATGAGTGAGGAGCGCCAGCGTGGCTCTGCGGACAGTCACAGAGAAGGACCAGCAACCGCCCTTAACCACCTAGTCAGCAGAAAACCCAGATTCCACTGCACTTGCTTTTCTACATTGAGATGTTCTTTTTCCCTCCTCTAAATTTAAAAAAAAAAAAAAAAAAATTATGTAAACCTCATCTACAAGTTACAGAATTGTATTGACCAGCATGTGACAATACTTCTGGGTCACCTTTATGCTTTCATACTCATTTTGTCCACCTATGACATGCCACACGGGTGTCGGAGTACAATTTATTCTTGTCACAGTAGGTGGTAGACACTTTTCTGTGTCGGCATGTTTAGCTGATCATTTGTTTAGATACAAATGATGTGACTAGCCCTCAGATTGTAGCCTTTAAAGGCCTTCCGGCTGCGCGCCAGAAAACAATGCTGAGGACTTCCTCCTTCCTCCTTGGCTTTCTCTTCCTAGGTTTCCTCCCTTAAGGCAGAACCTCTGTACTGGCACGTCTTCACCCCCAGCTTTTGCCCCATCTCCAAACCCGCAGTTTGGTTGACATTTGGAAAGAATCCTGCCCATCCTAGGTTCTGCTTTAATCCAGTGAGAAGTGAGACTGTAATCCTGAGTGAATCCCTGTCACCCAGCTCAGGTGGAGAGGGGGAGGGGCGCTTCACTCGCTATCCTCCAGGTGCCATCTAGTGAAAGACATCGCTCCTTACCGAATCCCGAGCGCCCATGTAAAGACAGCCGGCCTCAAGTGTTTGTGACAGTAATCCCCACAAAGCTGCCTCGTGCAGGGCGCATTGCTATAGCTACTGATCCAGAAGTGGAAGTAGGAAATAATAGCACCGTGCGACTGAATCTGTTGAGCGTGAGAGCTGCTGAAATCCCCTGGCTGTGTTTGGACAGCCCGGAATCATTTGTCACACCTTACCTGCAAAATGAAGGGGCTGGAGATACATCCCTGTCCTTTCCACTCCTAACATCCTGTGAGCCCCACTAGCCATTCCTAATCCTCTTGCCAAACCCTGGGATTAAGTCTGATCCAACAAAGGGAAACGAGAAAATTGCTTTTAAAAATTGGTGACAGTTTTAAAATTCAGAAGAGGTTCTTCCTTGTCCAGCCTGGCACTCGAATCCTGGTGAGCTGTGAGAGAGAAGTCACGGCTTTATCCTGGAATTGATTCCCTCTAGCCTCAATTCAGCATAATCACATAGAAATCACCCTGCCTGAAACTGCCACTTTCAAAAACAACAGGACTGGCAATAATAAGCATTGAACAGACCTGCCTGACCTGAATGTTCGCCTGACAGTGAGCTGCCTCATCAGCCTGCCGTGCACACAGGGCTGGGACTGGGGCAGACCTGCAGTTAAAGACTAGTTCAGGTAGCCCTAGTGGAGTTCAGACTGAGTGTGGGACTGCCAGGCCTGCCCTGGGGTCAGGGATACTCATGACCCAGAGCAGCAAAATTCTTTTCTTGTTGGTTTAGTTTGGATTTTGGTTTTGTTGTTTGTTGTTTTGTTTTGCTTTGCTTTGCTTTGTTTAGTTTTGTTTTTTAAGACAGGGTTTCTCTGTGTAGTCCTGGCTGTTCTGGAACTCACTCTGCAGACCAGGCTGGCCTCAGACTCACAGAGATTCCCCTGCATCTGCCTCCCAAATGCTGGGGTTAAAGGCATGTGCTGCCACCACCACCACCCGGATGCAGCGAAACTCTTAACCCATAACATCTACCGGTTCCCATGCTCTCAGAACACAAGGCTCTGTCAGCCTTTCCATCTTTAAGCATCGGCGGCCCTGAATACTAGAGAAGCTGATAAGGGCAGTGGAAATGGCTGAGTAATGGGGAAGCTAAGAGGCAAAAGTGATTTGTGGAGGGAGCAGAGAGGGAATATCACAATGTCATTATCTTCCTATCAGCGGTTGTTCTTGACCTAAAGAATAATCTTTAAGTCGCTCAGATTTAAAGATTCCTGGTTCCTGCAAGGGCCTCTCATTGTGGATGAGTCACTGCTGTCACTGTGTAGAGATTCTCAAGGGAGGAATGTGGTGGTCTCTGAGCACCATGGTGTCCTTTCAGACTACATCTTAAAGAGTAACCCTTAGTGATTGTATGGAGCTCCTGCCAATTTCTTCCTCCTCTGGCACTCTCTAGTGGCTCTGCAGTGCTCTTGGCCCAGTCCTTAACACCACCCCTTCCTTCTTGCAGTCACACATCCAAAGAACAACTATTCCTCAAGAACCCCCTGCAGCTCCCTGCTGCCTCTGCTGAACACCCATGCAGTAGCTTCCGGGAAACAAGGGAACTTTACCCGGAAATCATCCGGCCACAACAAGCCCTCTGAGGGGAAAGCGGCCAGCCAGAAAATGGTGAGCGGTCTTCCCACTGCCGACACTTGCCACCAGGCCATGCCCACTCACAAGCAGGTAAGCCACTCAGGGAGGGCCTCGAAGCGTTGCCTCCAGGGCCTCCGCAACTGCTGCACGGTACCAGGAAGAAAACCACCATCCATTTCCAGAGGAAGAGAATAAAACACCAGCCACTGAGTGATGGCCCTGCCTGGGCCCTCCCTGCCTCCAGGAGCCCTGCCTGGCCTTATCCTTTCATGCTCTTCCTGCCAGCATCTCCAGGTCCTGGACAGATGTAGGAACAAGATGCAGAAGCAAACCACTGAAACTATTAGTGAAAGGAAAACTGGTGATTGGTATTTGTTATTTACAATGTTTAAAAAAACAAAATCCTACTTAGGTTAGGTGAGTCGGTAACAGATCAATTGAGGTTAGTACAACTTCCCTTTTCATAGAATTTCAGTAAAGCACACACATTTCAAAGTTACTTTCTTCATTCCTGTCTTCCATGACCTCTGAAAATATAACTTTGCAGCCCCTCCTTCTCTTTCTCTGTTGTATCTTTGAGAGGGACACAGTAGCCGGTGGGTAGAGCATGAGCAGGAAGTGGATTTGGCGACACGGTGTAGTTGCAAGCACTGCCGAGATAGCACTCATGGTCTTTGCGACTTTCTTGTTCAGTATTCCAAACCACTGGCTGGCTAGCAATGCCACTGTTCTCCTTGTCTCGGCCTTTTAGGAGTTCCCACTGCTGACTCTGGCCTAAATGATTTCTTGCGCTTTCAGAGAGCAGTCTGACGGGGAGCACTGCCTAAATGAGTCTCCGCTGAGTTTGCCTCCATGCTTGTTGCCAAACACCGTGATGAAAATAAGTCTAAAATCTAACCCAGGCGTTTCCCTTTGAAAGCCGCGGTTTCTCTGAAAACGAAGAAAGCCGAATCCATTGCTGTCATGTGGAGTCCTTTCCAGTTCAATGACTGTAGCATGGAGGTGACCGCTAATGTATCTAAACAGAGCGGTGAGGACCAGGCAAGAAGGGCCCTGTGCTTTAGGGTAACTGGTAGGAGTCTCACATCGTTATCTTTTCTGCAGTTTGAGGGGTCAGTGAGACCAAGGGGTCACCCACCCAGGGTCAGCACTCTCCAGGTTTTGAGGTCCTAGAATTCTGCTCTCACAGGTTCCCAAGCCCACCCTCGAGGACTGTTTGAAGTATTTTCTTCAGTCCACTGTCTTGAGGGAAGAACACGTTGCTGATGTGCACACCCAGATATCCAAAAGAGATGAGACTAGGGTAAGCTTAGGTATAGGTGAGAGTGCCCCCCTTCATGAGTGCAAGGCCCACTCTGGGTGTGGGGCCCAGCAGAGGAAGAGAAGCATTCAGACAGTGGTATGTGGCCCTGCATTGATACTTTTACTAGACCCTGGATTATTGGGTACTAGTATATCCTAAGCCTGCATCATAGTCATTGTGTACAGATTAAAAACCTTGCCGCTTTATAACTCACCGTGTTGAATGTTTTAGGGCTAAGAGGTTTGATTTTGAAAAGATGCCTTCGTGTATCAATCATGTGCTTGTGAGAGAGCAAATAAAGTAGGGTGTTCCATCATTTTCTACATGTACACTTCATGTAAACTAATGGTCCACACCTACACAGTGACGTGACTAAGCGTTGACGGGTGATATATGAGCCAGTGTGTGGTGACGTACTTCCTGAGAGCAGCCCTCGGTAACCACTCATGGCTGGCTGTTGACATCAGGGACTCTGGGAGTCTTTTGGTTATACAGAGACAGGTAGCTCTGGCCTGTTGTTGCCTTTCTACCCATCTTTTTGTGTCTTTGGCTGCTGACTCGTTAAAGGAATTGCTGGTCGGGTTGAGGCTTTGAGTCAATTGCCTTTAAATTACAAAATGTTGTAGAAAAATTACCTCTGTGAACATAACACATTAACTCTGCTTTCTCTGAGGTCTGCCAGGAACACCTCATCTCTGAATTTTTCTGAAGTAATATTTCTGGTTGTTTTGAAATGAAATAGGAAACTTGTTTTGGAGGAAAAAAAAAGTCACAGGCAGAATTTTACTTCTTCGTTCATATATGAGATTAGAATTTAAACATAGACTATACAGAATATTCAAGTTAGAGCCTTCCATGGTAGAGACCTATATATGTCCTGCCCTGAGAATGTGTCATTTTATTACATTTTAAGCATACAGGGTTTAAGCATACACTTACAGGGGCTTTATTTTGTTTTGGGATTTTTGGCCTACTTTCTGATAGCTAAGCCGCCGCCGCCGCCTCCTCCTCCTCCTCCTCCTCCTCCTCCTCCTCCTCCTCCCCTTCCTCCTCCTCCTCCTCCTTCTCCTCTTCCTCCTCCTCCTTCTATTCCTACTCCTCCTCTTCCTTCTTCTTCTTCCTTTTCCTTCTCTTCCTCCTTTCCTTCCTCCTCTTCTTTTTGAAGATTAGTAATTTTCTTTCACTTCCATTTACAAGACTGTGATTCGAGATTAAGATTTATATCAACTTGGCCTATTTGCATGTTGTCTTTTTCTACTGTGGTTCGAATAACTTTATCTATGATATGGTGGGTAGACTTTCCTGATGCCTACTGGTATCTTGTGTTGTTTGTTGACTCCAGACACTTAACCTTATCTCTCTTTTTAGCAGAATGGACCTTCTAGCCAAAGACGAAGATTTAATCCCCAGTATCACAATAGGCTAAATGGTCCAGCCAAGTCACAGGGTGGTGGTAATGAGGCTGATCCCATGGCGAAGAGCAACAACCGACATGAACACAGAAGACAGCCGCACAATGGCTTCCGTCCCAAAAACAAAGGTGGTGCCAAAAACCAAGAAGCCTCGTTGGGGACAAAGGTCCCAGAGGCCCCAACACATTCTGAAAAGGCCCGTCGAAGGCAGCATGTTGCAGACAACTCAGAGGCCAGGCCATTCCGGGGTAATGTCGGTAGGGTTTCACAGTGCAATCTTTGTCCCACAAGAATAGAAGTTTCCACAGAGGCCACCGTTCTCTCAGTCCCAGCTGTGACGTTGGTGGCCTGAGCTGGAAAAGAAAAGAGCAGGTTTTGCCTGGTTTTGGTTCCCTGCCCAAGGTGCTGACCCAATTCGCTGCCAAAAGAGAGTCAATCAGAATATACAAATCCTGTATGTTTGTGTCATTCTCTCGCGATCATTTTTACCAGTTCCTATACTCTGCTCTAGCTTGCTTCATAATTCCCATGGCTTTGCTTGATCTGTTGTTGCTTCTCCTCATCAAGACTTTGCATCATTTTAGCCAGGCAGTATTTACTTGTTGTTAGGAAAATCGCGATGTGGCTGAAGATCAGAGGCTCCGTGAGCAACCTATGTCGTAGCTGTGATGTCGGTCCATTGGTTGTCTTTAGAGAGTTAACGTTGAAACAAGAAATTCCTGATCAGACAAACGTGATCTGCTGAGGACACATGTGCTTTTGTAGAATTTAACATCTGGTGTTTTTCTGAAATATATATAAATATATATATAAACATATATTGCTTTATTTGAAACAAATTAAAATATGCTGCATTTGACACCTGGCTTCTTCCTTTTATGGGTGCCTGCCGTGTTGTTGAATGTTCTTTGTAGCGCTTTTGAGAAAATGTTAAGAGACCGGAAGTTTGGCGCACAACTCTGTAAAGGGCCGTCTCCTTTGAAACAAGAACTCTCAAAAACAATGATGCTCCCTCAGCTACCCTACAGATAGGTGCTACGCACATCAGTCATCTTGAATACCACATGGTAGTTGGAAACCTTGTACATAAGGAAATTTACCTCAGCCCAGTTTAAACAATAGAGATTATTGGTTCATTAACCAAAGTGCAGAAGTGAAACATGCCTGGGGGCCAGTTTGATTCCCACTCCTTTCTCTGGATTCTGCCCTCTTGAGCTCTCTCAGTAGCTTCTGTGTGGGACAAGAGTCTTGGCAGAAGTCACAGCAAAGCTCTGGCATGCCTTTACTTACAGACCTGACTGTTCACCCCAGTCTTCCACGGGGTGAACTCATTAGTAGCGCCAACTTCTTACCATGTTAGTTGGCATAAACTAATCAGAGTCCACCCCTGACACTGAAGCGGGGCCTCCCCGGAAGCACTGGCTATGTAGAGAAAAGCTCCTGTGGCCTCAGGAAAGGAGTATGGGCATAGGGTACCCCCAAAGCCACAGAGCCCAGCCCCAATCTTTTGACTGTGGGGCTTCCTTCGCTGGCTACTTTCAAGTGCAAATGCACCTTTCAACTCCACATTGAGATTTTTCTGGCAACCCAGGTTCACTGTTTCTCATCCTCAAACGGCTGAGCCTGCAAGCCACACAAGCATCCGTTTCTTCTTTTGCCAAGTACAGGAGACTGTTTGCTCTCTCCAGAGCTTTTACAGATCCCTGAGTGTATCCAGAGATTTAATAGGAATTCAAAATGTCAAGTCACATTCCAGGAAGGAAGGAAGAGGAACCCGTTCAAATAAGAAAAGATGAATGCTTGGGACCACAGTCTCTGTTTACCCTGTCTGAGACCCTGAATTTATATATCTTACAAATCAGAAGGATTTTTTTTTACACAAGTTTTGTGTAACAAGATTTTGCTCATCCCCTGAAAAAATGTCACTTGAAATGTGACAGCTGAAAAAAAAATAAAAAAAAAAAAGAAAGAAATGTGACAGCTGTAAAGATGAAAGCAAAGAATTCTTAGACGAGGAAGGAAAGTGGACATGCCAGGTGGAGAATGCACCTGCCTCTCAGAGCTAGATCCAGACTCTCGTATCCTTGTTCTACTCCCTCAGGTTGCCCTGGTGTTAAAGCTCAGACACATTCCTAAGTACATAGCAAACACTCCCAGGTCACTGGAAAGAAACAAAAGAATGCTAAAAAAGTATTCAAATCTGCCTTAGACTGGTTTGTGAGCATTTTCAAGTTACCATTTTAAAATGGTAATAAGATATTTCAGGCCAGTGTCAGGTGTTTGAAATACTCTTTTCTTTACCTGTGTAGAACCATTTGTTTAATCCTAAGGATCTGGTTAAATGGTTATTTACTCATGAGTATTAAACGGTTCTGACCTCTGTCAGAGAAGTGTTTTACAGAGAATTATCTATTTTGACTTCTGTATGTTTAAGTAGAGACATTACTGTTCATAGCTCTTGAATTTATTTTTCAATTCCATTTTATTTATTTTTTCACTCAGTGTGTGTGTGTGTGTGTGTGTGCGTGCGTGCGCAGGTACATGTGTGCACATAGAAAAAGAACCCAGAGGGCAAGCTCTGAGACTGTTTATCCTCAGGAGATGTTCACCTTGGCTTTGTTTTTCTTCTCTTAGATAGGGTTCTCATGGGCCTGAGGCTCCCCCAGTTAGGCCCACTGGCTAGCTGGTGAGTCCCAGGGATCCACTGTGGCTGCCTTCCCAGCACTGGGCTTGCCAATGCATGCCTACTTTGTATCAGTATCAGACTTGGGTCTTCAGACTTGAATGGCAAACACTTTACCTACTGAGCTACCCTCCAGCCCAATTCTGCCCTTCTCAATAAAGAGTCTAAACTCCTTTTAAAAATCTAAGAGGTACCCACAAGAAGACCAACAGAGCCAACTAACCAGGGCCCAGGGCACCCTGTGGAGACTGAAGCACCAACCAAGGACCATGCATAGACTGAACCTAGGCCCCCTCCACAGATGTAGCCAAAGGGAAGCTCCGTCCTCATAGGGGTTGCCTAGTAAGGGGAATGAGGGCCGACTCTGACATGGACTCTGTTGCCTGCTTTTTGATCACTGTGCCCTGGTGGGGCTACCTCATCTGGTCACAGGGGAAGAGGATATGCTTAGTCCTAATGCAACTTGATATAGGGGGAGGGGGACTCCCCTGCTCGAAGGAGGGGAGTGGGGATAGGGGAAGCAGGGAAGGAGGGAGGGTGGATCAGAAGGAGTGGAGGGAGGTAGAACCAGGATGTAAAATGAGTAAATAAAAATTAAAATTTAAAAAAAAGAAGTGAAAAAAATAAACTGAAATTGAAAAATAAATCCAAGAGCTATGAACAGTAATGTCTCTACTTAACATACAGAAGTCAAAATAGATAATTCTCTGCAAAACACTTCTTTGATAGAGGTCAGAACCATTTAATCCTCATAATGAGTGAAAACTCACCTCCACTGCACCACGTAAATCTTCCATCAAGGCTCTGAAATCCAAACTCCCTGTTGAGTTCCCAATTACATTTCAGATTTACACTTCACCCGAGCAGCTACACGCTCCCATTCTGTGGCCATGAGAATGTCCTTTGTGCACGGTGTGTTTAACCACTGAGGAATTCACTCAGTAAAGGCTCTGTTTGGGGGGAAGAAACTAGTAACACAGGTCCCAACTGAGAGCTCAGTATACAGACAGAGATTCTGTTTACCTCAGAAGCAGGGATTCTAATTAAACATGCTCAGAGGAGCTACGGCAAATAAGGTTAATGGGAAAAGTTACCAGCTAAAAGTTTTTTGTTGAAGGAATGGACTTGAGAATTCTATTTTGTTCTATAAAGCCTAGATTTGAACCTCAATCTTGATTGAATCCTGAGAAACCGAATCTCTGTTTCCTTTCCTAGACCAGTTTGCAGTGGAGGACGGGAGGCCTGTGCAGTCCCCAGCTGCACAGGAGATGCAGATTCCTCACTGGCCCTGACACACCACCTTTTGCACACTGCCTGCATTGATGGCTGGTTGTGGCGCCCTCATGTGTCTTGCAAGAGTAAATGTTTTTGCTTTTCAACAGACATTCGAGTGACAGCTCATGAAATAATGTAATGGGATTTTTTTTTTTCTCCCCCATTCAGAGTAAAACTTAAAATTCAAGCATTGGAGGACCATGACTCTAAACTGCGCCGGGAAGCAAAAAAGCTAGCTGCTGCATGCTTCAACATCTCTCAACATGTAAAATGACAACAACAAAATAATGATCCTTCATTAACTGACTAACACAGTTGAGTTTTCCTGAAAGTATTAAGCATCTCAGTTGTTCTAATGTTAGAGGAAAAGCAAGTGTGAAGGACTGTTGAGTTCTAGGGACATTTAGCTAAGAATTTGAAGCACAATTTTAATACTATACTTACAAGACATTAAAGGGGTTTTGTTTTGTTTTGTTTTGTTTCATCCTCTTGCTTTTCCTAACAAGTCTTGATAGGTCCTAAGAAATATTTCTGTGTGTCTGCAGTTTCAGAGAGTTGGATCCCAGTGTTTGGTCTGATTGCTGCAGCCCCACAGGCAGAGGCATGAGGCCTGGATCTAGTCATTCTGCAAATGCGCTGTGCTCCTCTCAGCTCCTCTCATTACAAACTTCTCACACGTTCTGTAGGGCTCATCTCCAGAAGCCCCTTTTTTTTAGGACTCTTTCCTCCCAGAGCCTGGAAGAACCCCGGGGTTAGCTACCACTAGGTTCATATTTCACAGGAGAAATTGCCACACACAGCTTTCATAGAACAAAATTCTAAAGGAAATTTATGTGGGGGGAAAAATGTGTACTAAATTTCAACACACACACAAAACCATGAGTGTGACGGTGGCTAAAGAACTACAGAAAACTGCTTAAAAACGTACTTCATGTCAAAAACGAAACAAACCATCCTATTTTAAACCTGAAATATTCAACTTTGAATTCGATTTATGACATGCTTGAGCCCTACTAGCCTACAGCCCTAAATACTTGTTTCTCCAAGACACAGCCCCAACGGCCTACAAAGCAGTCAGGTCTATTTGTCGCTGCAACTGCACCGTGCCTTGGTGCCCATCCTCTGTGTGAACTGCTTCTCTGCTCCTCCAACCGGCAGCTGCAGGGGAAAAGGATTTATTCCAGCTTAGGAGTTGAGGGTGCAGCCCATCATGGCGGTGGCAGCACGAGGCACCTCCAGTCAGGAAACAGCGAGGAGTGCTGGAGCGCCACACTTCAGCTTTTATCAAGTAAAGGCTTGCTCAGAAAATGAAGTGCTCCTGAAAGTAAGCACAGCGTGGTGGCGCATAGCCACAATCATCCTAGAATGTGGGGCGTAGAGGCAAGAGGACCCGGAGTTCAAAGTCATCACGTTTGAGACCAATCTGGGCTATGACACCCTTTTCAAAAATAGATATTTCTAACATTGCACAAACAACCAGAAATGTAATTGGGAACTCAAAGGATTAAAAAAAAAAAAAAATCCTCATTGGCATTCTTTAGGCATTCTTTAAATTGTTTGTTGGTGTCCTCTGGGAGTTCCGCTCCTGCCTGCAATTGCCAGCTCCAATGTTCTTACTTGTCCATACCCCCTGACAAAGAGAGTCAGTGTTGTGCTCGGGTTGAGTCACCCAGCCAGAACAATGGTTCCCAACAGGGGCAAGTGGCCCATGCCACCTACAGAAGCATCTGGAACAGTCTGGGAATATTTCTGATCACTGAGCAGGTGCCACCACCTACCCTCCAGTGCGGGGAACAATCCCAATGACCAAGAGCTGTCTGGTCCAAGATGTCAACAATGCCACTGTGCTTACATCTAGCGGTGCTACACAGCGGTGCTGTGTGTCTTCCAAAATCAGGAGTTCCCAAGTGCAGCAGCACTGAGAGGCAAGGAACGGCTTGGGGGAAGCATTAGCTCACAAAGGCTCCACACACAAGTACACTAATGGCAGTACAGAAGGCCTAGAGGTTTTCCATTCAGTCTTGTTTTCTCATACCCTCCTGCCTTCAGCTTCCAGGTAAGTGACAGAGCAGAAAAAAAGCCTGTGATACATGTGGGCCTTAATGTTAGACTTCCCAGCTTCCAGCTATAAGAAATCTTCTTTAGAAACAGAGTCTTCGGTCCCGTTACCGCAAAAGAACATAGACCACCCAGCAGAAAGGAGACCACAGGGCACACTGACTCCAGTTTACTGCAGTCTACTGGCTCCAACTCACTTGTCTGGGGACCAACATTTCCTGTCTACGTGTGCAATTTCTGATGTCCTTAAGCTCTCTGTATTATCAACACTCAACCTGGGTTCCCAAATCTTCCAAATGAAGAAATTAGGAGGTGAATTCTTGGAATTGAACTAGAAATGTCAACATTTTTAAGAAACCTTGACAGAAGCGATTTTTGCCTTTTTCCAACTTGAGCAAGTATCGTATCTTTTTCCATGACAAGCACTTTGCTTTTGAAACAAGTTTCTTTTCTAAGCTCTAGGACCCCCAAATTCATACCCAGAACTCAGCAGAATTTTACTAAAATAATGAGAGCTTTGGAGTAGAAGAAGCCAGCCTAACATCTAAAAAGGAACCTTATAAAATGAAAATCTGTTAAATAAACAAGTAGGGCAGAACCCTGACTGGCAGTTACTGTAAAATTCTATTTGTCTTAGCTACAGCCAACATCAGAAATGATCTAGCTAGCAAATATGAAATGTGTATTGGCTGTCTACCGCAACACACATTCAAAAAAAGAAAAAATCAGCTTCTCTGGAAGTGTAAATCGTGTATTTCACGAGGCTGACAGGAGTGTAAGCAAAAATGCCTCCTTCAAGGCTGCACCACCAACCAACTTCTGTGAATATGTAATTCTAGAAACAGCTGGAAACCAACCCCCCCCCCCCCGCACCCCGTTAGCTATTCATGTTTCTTTTCTTGGCTGTGGTACAGACCTGAGATCCTGGGCACTAATGCAGCCTCACTAAAGCCTCACTCATCTACTGTTCAATGACTAGGGAAATGATAACTTGTTGACAGCTTTCAAGGGACAGTTTCCACAGAGGGGGAGGGGACAGTATTTACCATAAGTAAGGTCGTAGTGAACTTAAATGTATGTGCATCATTTGCTAGCTCACTCCCTCATCACATTCACACTTTTCATTTAGTGTTTAACCAACATCAGACAGAGTGTGGATTAAGCCTGTTCAAAGAAGCCGAAGACGCAACACAATCATTTATAACCTCCCATTCAGGATGTTAACATCCTTGCTTTTATGGAATAGCTTACTACCATGGGCCTTTGCACATACTCAAAATGCTATGTCCAAAAGTTTCTTATGACCCCTCCTTTAGAAAACAAGGCATAGGTGGATAATTGCACCACATTTAATCACAGATACAGGTTGAGTGTTTAAACTTCAATGCTTGCACTTGCTAAGAAGGAAACAGGATCTATGGACAGGCACAGATGATGTGCTTTAAGTAGATGTGGTTCTCCGTCTATTTCCTCCCAAAAGTTAGGAAGCACTGGCCCCACCCACTCCAGCACTGGGAGATATGTTATCTCTAAATCACTGTGGATCCCTAGGACCTCGATTACTAATGGCAACTGTTCCTTAGCACATTCTTTATTCTCCAGATAGCAGTAACCCTGCAGGTCAGAAATGAGCTACTGCACTCCTGAAGATAGCAAACATTCTAATGCGTGGTCAGGGGCTGCCTCCAGAGGAGTGGAAATGTACCACAGGTCTCCTGTATACCAGATACCTATAACTACAAAAAAAAAAAAAAACCCTGAGGTCTCACAAGAGACAAATGCATAATCCAATGCTTCTGTGTCAACCTCTAAAACTCTTCTCACTCAAGCAAATTCCTAAGCTTGACACCTATTTCTCCCTCTGCTTTCTAACTGATGTGCCCTTATGCAGCAATCAGACTACGGGCTCAGAAGAGTGAATATGATCATTATTATACAGTTTTAACTTGTTCAACTTCCTTTTCTTGATCTTTAAGAACTAGAAAAAAACTTCATGATGCTGTTCTGGAAAGGCAGTAAATAAAACGAGCACAATACTTTTCTATCTAGAATCCATGGCAACACAACCAGAATAAATCCACTGGTAGGTCCCCTCGGCCAGCCTTCAGTTCCCCATTTCACATCATAAAGGTGATGTTTATGCACCTTCAATTAAAAACCTTTCGGCTGCTCAGTTAAAGCCCCTTCCTAAATAGGTATCCACAGATATTTCTTTGAAGTTGTTTTTACTATTTCATGAATTATCAAGACAAGAAAATAATTTTGGAAATGGGAATAGAAAACCTAAATTAGTAAGCTCTCAAACCATTATAGGGCCCCAAGTTTAAACAAGTAGTCACAGAAAATGTCCCATTATTTGTGGAAACGTTTTATTTACTTAAAAAGAAACATCATGAGTATACTTGCCTCACTCTTTCAAAGCAATGCAAGTGCAGTGTGCAGCATTTGAGTAAGAACACCCTGCTCTATAAACCTACTTAGCTTAGCACAGTGCTCATGGAAAGCAGAAATGTACCATCCAATTACCAAACATAATATGTAAGAGAAAGCACGCACAATTCAATGGACATGAAAAAATAGATTAATCAAAATATTTTGTTTAAAAATATTAAATTCAAGTTATATGGAAATTGTATGCATAAAGTGTAGTGTATAATTAGAAGACCTCTTCAACAGTCACCTCTAAGAACAAATTAACTTGAGTTAAGTTAAACTCACTTCTCTTTTCCAAAGTACCTCAAAATTTCACTGCTCGACATGAAATGCCGTATTTTAACTATTCTGAAGACCACCCTACAGCTCCTACAACACGCACTTCCCTTGTGTGTGTAGACACAGCTGCTACCAGAACAAAGTAGGGTGCCAATCGACGAACAAAAAATGGCCCAATCAGAACGTCAACGTCTGACCTTTAATTATACTCTTCTTTCCCATCACTTCTTTTCATGTTGTCTTTGGAGAAGAGGCAACTGTGAGCAGCCTGTGGATTCACACTCCATCTGAGAGCTCTCCTGGCCTCCGTACAGCGTGGCCAGCACAGGTGGCCCCTCTGCGCCTATGCCCAGACATCAGTCCTACCCTTGGACTGCCAGAACAGCATTATAAACGTGGCTGAGCGGCTCTAATACTGCAAAAAGGGGAGACTTCTTACTGCTTGGTTGCCTTGGTATCAATTAACCATTTAAATAAAACTTAAAATTAAAAACTAGAACTGCACATAGACAAGCTTAGGAAAACGGAAAGAAAATAATAACCCCAACCACAAAGTCTCCTCCTCTCCTCCCACGTCTCGGCATTCATTCTTCCTGTAATAATACTAAACATCTACACTGGTTTCCCTTTCCACCCCAAGAACGCTGCTGGAACCAGCACGCTGGAAGCTGTGGGCCACATGGACAGTTTCAAGTCACTTTATCCATCAGGCTGGTCTTTACTGTTGTCAGTCTGCACAACCAGGGTGCTGGAAGCTTCGGGAGAAGGCTGCTGGTGGGGGCCGGCCTGGCTCCCTGCTGAGGGGATGGGCAGGGAAGGCCCCACACACAGTGGAGTCCTTCTCAGCTTGATCACTCGGTTGGGGGGAGACTTCTTGTCAGAGAGGAGCACTTTGACAGGAGGCGGCTGTGTGCTGTGGTTCTCCGAACCCTGGGCATCAGGGGAAGCAGGCGCGTGCCCAGATGCCCCTGTGGCCGCGGAGCACTGGGCCGCCCTTCCACAGCTGCCTCTTTGGGACCTGTTTGCTGTAGCCTGAGAGGAGATCTGGGCAGCACTGGCAGGTGACACCCTGACTGAAGCCGAATTCTTGACTTTAATTTGGGTGCTCGTGGAAGGGCCCAAAAATCTGACCGGCTTCGGAGCAGCCCTGCAGCTCACACCTTCATCCTCTTCGCTGAGGGCCGCCAGCCTCCTGGGGACACAGAAGCATCGTTTCAGCACTTACACTTTCGGTAGCCAATAAAAGTCTCCCAAGTTCACATGCAGGCTTAAGAAAAGAGGCAACATGTTTATAGATGGCATTCTAGATAGCTACCCGCTTCGTCCCTCATTCCCCACCAAGGTCGGCTGTAAAGTGGCAAGTTTACTAAAGACTACTTCAGCTGCTTTACAAACTGTATCTTAAAATCCCACATAATTCAACAAGGGAGCGTCTGGAGTGCTGAGTAAGAATTAGACTACATATCACTCTGTTCCCGAGAGCTCTGCTGTGATGCACAGGGTAATCAAGAATATTCAGTACTTTTTCCAAGAACTGCAGAAAGGGAGCTCACAGCCAAATAAATGTTACTCTCCAACTTGAGCTTTAAAAGCCATGCTGACACAGAAAGGCTGCAAGCCTCAGCAAAGGCGCCTATTTAACTGCTACAGCTGTTTGCCAGTCACCGTCCTGACAGCCAGGAGAATCTGCATGCCATGAGACACATTTGGGGGAGACTGCTAAACAGTCAAGCTAAAAATAGTCCTGAATCTGAAAAGGATTGAACGAATTACTCAGAGACTCCTGAGCTGAGCTGACCATTCATTATAAGCCGCCTACAGGGAAAACTTGCCAAAATTGACCTTAGCTGTGAAAGTCCTGCCTGTTCCAGCCTGTTTTCCACCTGAACACACAGAGGGCAGCCGGCCTGCCAGTGCACTTCCTCGCCACAGTACTACCGGCTGCTGGAGACGGCTGAGGCGTGGTGAACACCTGCCCTTGGAAACAGAGTCACACTCTATAGTTTTATGAAATTCCATACACAGCAACGAATGTTAACATATAATATACTCAATTTTAAAATGTTACTGATCATGATTACATATCACTTTCATTTATCTTGTCTATGCATAAAAAAATGATGCTTCCCAAAATCCCAGAGAAAAGATCACTGACATCACCATCAACCATTCCTGTCTGCTTTGTTTCCTGTCTCTGTCTTCACTCTGACTCTACAACAAGGTCTCCCTACCTCTGTACAATCACCATTTCAGTAAAAGAATTTTTGTTTGGGGGAAGCCGCCAGTAGGATAA
Organism: Psammomys obesus; assembly: GCF_907164565.1. Classification (NCBI taxonomy): domain Eukaryota; kingdom Metazoa; phylum Chordata; class Mammalia; order Rodentia; family Muridae; genus Psammomys; species Psammomys obesus. Next base: position 31,854,384 of record NW_026593286.1, on the reverse strand, counting down.
ATGCCAGTACCCCTGGCTTCAACCTCCAAGATGCCGGTAGCTTCTACCTCCCTACAGAGCACAAGCAAAAAGCTCCAAACATTGCTGATTACTTTGGAGAGGAGGAGTATGAAAAAAAAAAAAAAAATCCTTCCCAATTGGGAACCACTGCTTTAGACTCAATGTTTGCTGCTAGTTCAAATGACAAAATAAATGATAATGCAATTAATGCCTTTTTAAAATTTATTTATATTTTTATAAATTTCAAGTTTATTCACTTTGTATCCCAGCTGTAGCTCCCTCCCTCATGTCCTCCCAATCCCGCCCTCCCTCCCTGATCTCCTCCCATGCCCCTCCCCAAGTCCACTGATAGGGGAGGTCCTTCTCCCCTTCCCTCTGACCCTAGTCTATCAGCTCTCATGAGAACTGTCTACATTGTCTTCCTCTGTGGCCTGGTCAGGCTGCTCCCCGCTCAGGGGGAGGTGATCAAAGAGCCCACCACTGAGTTCATGTCAGAGACAGTTCTTGTTCCCAGTACTAGGGAACCCACTTGAAGGCTGAGCTGCCATGGGCTACATCTATGCAGGGGTTCTAGGGGTTCTAGATTATCTCCATGCCTGGTCCTTGGTTGGAGCACTTTGGGCAGAGTTCAGGGAATCTTATGAAAGAAGGGGGAGATAGGAAGACCTAGAGGGGACAGGAGCTCCACAAGGAGAGCAACAGATCAAAAAATTCTGGGCAGAGGTCTTTTCTGAGACACTTAATGCCTTTTAAGAAACAAAATGTTTTGCAAAGAGATGTTTACTAAAAACGCAATCAACTTCTTTTCTTTGAGCAATCCAAAGAGCAAATGTAGAAAAGCAGCTTGAAACTGCATTTATCAATCAAATTTCCAGAACAAGTGATTGAGAAACAAAAACACCTGACACTATATACAAAACTGGGACATTAAGCCAGTTGCAGAGATACACATCTGTAATCCCAGCACTTGGGGAGGCAGAGGCACGTGGATCTCTGTGAGTTCCAGGCCAGCCTGGTCTACAAAGCAAGCCCAGGACAAATAAGGTTACCCAGAGAAACTCTCAAAAAACATAACAAAACAAAAAAATAAATAAATAAATAAATAAAAAATAAATAAATAAACAAAACAGAAAAAAAAATCAAAAAAAGAAGTACAATTTTACAGCCACTTAAAACAAAACTAAAGACATAGCCATGGAGTAAATGTAATGCTAATAATTTCAAAAATATATTATTAAATAAAGATGCTATTTGTGGCAACAGAAAAGAAATTCAGAATAAACCACAAGAAATTTTAAGTAGTAAGCTTCAGTAGATTTTTTTACTACTGCCAATAAAGCCTGGAATTGTACTTCTGTGGGAGAAAAATGCCTACCAAAGCATTCCCACAGTGTCCACCACTGTTCTTACAGCCACACTCTCCTAATGAAAACATACTTCACATGCACAATTAGAGTATAATCCCCTGCCTTTTCCTAGGTTTGGTATCTATTTATTGAGATCAATATTTTATGCTAATGTAGAATACTCATGTAGGTAATTAATAAGCTTAGTAAAGTCAAGAGTTAATACTCATTTCCCCTGTATGATGGTAACAAAAATATATCAACTATGGATTTTAAAACAAAATATAATCACAGATAACCTCTTTCGAATTGGGGCCATATGGCGCAGGCTTCCATGTAAAGGGCGCTCTTCCAACGTCCAGCACTCTATGAGCTCGTGGGGCACACGCCAGTAGCTTACACCTGGAAGACAACGAGAATTAAGAGAGCCACAGGTAAACACTCTGTCAACTAAGACTGGCCAGAGTTGTCTGTATCTTGTTCCTCTCACGTGATGACCAGAACGAAGGTGTACACAACAGAAACGGGAAGTGCTTCCTAGAAGCCTGACAGTAGACTGACACAGCTCATGAGCTGGGTCCAAGAAGAGCTGGCTTCGAGCCAGGCCTCTGTGGCTGACTAGATGAGAGAGTGGCTCAACTGCACGCTCTAGTGACTGAATGTATGCTGCTTAAAGACACAGGCTCTGACCCTGCACTGGATCCCACTGTCACTCACCAGTGTGACCTTGGGGAAGCTATTTTTCTCCTCATAGAGTTTCATTTTCTGGGTGAAATGCTAATCATACAGTATGTACTCCCTGCGTGGCTGCTGTGATCAAAGAAAAAATGACTAAGGTAATGAACACGAGATGCTTACAACAGACTCGGCACTCTGAAAGCCTCTGGTGCTTTACAGACAGCTGCAGTGTTGATAAAAGTGGAAAGCATGTTTACAGCAGCGGTTACACCACTGCTGTCTGCTGCACTGGGCTACTGTGACCATCAAACTGGCTGCATTTGTGAACCACCCTACAAACCACTGTCACCAGATATGGCTCGGTAGTTATCAGCACTTGCCGCTCTGGAAGGAGACGATGGCAAGTTCACAGCACCCATGTCAGGCGGCTCACAAATGCCTGAAACTCCAGCTCCAGGGAACCCTGACAACCATTTTGGCATCTGCAGGTACCTGCATACATGCAGGCGCACGGGCGCACGCACACACACACACAAAAATTTAAATCTTTAAAACAAGAATAATCTGATCTAATAATCAAGCCAAGATTTTAGCTGAATTCATTCTATGTTTTAAATCTGATACACTTCTGATGCAAAGTTTAAAATATATCCTTATGAGCCTCCAAAGTACTATGCTGGTGAAGGAAGTTGGACATAAAAGATCACATATTTTAATGATCCCATTTATATGACATATCCAAGACAGGCAGACACTGAGACAGAAAGAAGTCAGAGTTTATGAGGGGCTGCAAGAGAGCATGGGGGAGAGCACTGGGGTTCCCTCTGAGAGGATGAAATGTTGTGGAACTAGACAGCTGATGGCTGTTGAACAAGGCCTATGCAGCAAGTGCCACTGCTACACACATTTTAAGCCAGTGCATTCTACACCATCTGACTTCACCTCAGTCAGAACAGAAAATTAGACAGACACGTGCCCAAAAATACTTAAATAATAATCTTCAATAAAAATTGTTTGGTTTTGGTATTTTTTTGTTTTGGTTTTTGGTTTTTGGAGACAGGGTTTCTCTGTGTAGCCTTGGCTGTCCTAGACAGAGATCTACCTGCCTCTGCCTCCCAAGTGCTGGGATTACAGGTATGTGCCATCACTGCCTGACAATTATTTGGTTTTTTACAGTAATTGCTTTTAGATCTCCACAATGAGATCTGTGTCTTTTTAACCATTAAAGTTCTGGTTAAGCATGACCACCTGAGTAAAGTGGGCATCTAAAGTTCATATATAACAGGCTAGCCAATACTCAAGGCCAACACTCCGCAACTATTTCACTACTATTCCCAAACCTGTCTCTTCTACCGCAAAAGCATACCTAAACCTGGTCCATGAAGTTTGCCTGATTTTTCAGGTTAAATTTATGATAAAATTTACATAAAATAAAAGTTACCTTATTTTTCTAGTTTTTCAAGACAGGGTTTCTCTGTGTAGCCTTGGCTGTCCTGGACTCACTTTGTAGACCAGGCTGGCCTCGAACTCTCAGAGATCCACCTGCTTCTACCACCCAAACTGCTGGGAAAAGTTTACTTTTTTTAAAGAGACACGGTTCAGTGAATTTTGACAAATGACCAGTCATTCACCTGTCATGCCTACAAGTTTCCTCATACCACTTCCCACTTGGTGCTCTCCCTTCGAGCCCTAGTTTCTCTTCTCCAGAAAGGAATATCATTCATGCTTGTGTCTGGCTTCTTTAATGTGTTATGTCAAGATTTCTCCACGCCGATATATTGAAAAACATGCATTTGTATGTGTGTGCATGCACATGTGTACACGGTATACATACACACACATGCATGCATGCATACACACACATGCATGCATGAATTTGTCACTGCAACTTGTTTAGGCAATGCTTTTTACCCCTGGTGTTCTCAAACAGCTCACTGCTGCACAGCCCAGCTGGCTGGCCTTGAGTTGGCAATCCTCCTGCCTCTGCCTCCCAGGGCTAGGATTACAAGCTGGAGTTACCATACTCAAAGGTATACAGCCTTTTCTTTCCAGCCTATAAATAATGTACATAACGTACAATTCTAGAGAAGTAGACAAGTAAAAATCAAGGACTAGGGACATAGCTCAATTGGTAGAGTACTTGCCTTGCAAAGGCCCTTGGTTTTGATCCCCAGAAACAACCTCCAAAACAGAAAGTAAAAATCACTCCTAATCCAAAAACCAGGAATGATAATTCAAAATGCATTAGCACATTTTCATTTCAGTATTTTTTTTTTCCAAACAGAATCTAGCTATCTAAACCAGGTTGCCCTAAAAGTCACTATATAGCCCAGGGTAGCCTTTAACTCAGTGAGCCTGCTGTTTCAGCCTCTTAAGTGCTGAAAGTACAGGAGTAAGCCACCAGGTCCAACCAATTCTAGTCTTTTTTTTTTTCCATTTGTAGTCTTTTCTCTTTTAGCACTGACTTTGTTCTGTGTATGTGTGTGGACACAGACATGGCAGAGTCCATGCTGGAGGCCAGAGGACAAGTTGCAAGAGTCAGTCCCCTCCTCCCACCACGTGGACTCTAGGAATTGAACGGGTGTCACCTGGCTTGGTGAAAGCACCTTTCCCTGCTAAGCCTCCTTTTCATCCATCTTTTGTTCAGTTTAGAAGCACACTTAGAACATTGCCAGCTACACAACAGGGCTAATAAACTTATTTATTAAATACACATAGCTGAGAGAACCATACTTGCAGTCATTAGTAATATGTAGCAACTCAGTATCACCTTATGGTGATAGACTCCTGGCACACTTAAAAGGTATACTCCTAAAAGGGGGAGGGGGGCAGGTGAAAGGGGAGGGAGGGACAAAACAAGGGCTGCAGAGATACAAAGAGATGCCACATTCACACTTTGCGTTCTTATGGAAAAGTGGCTGGAGGTTGGCTGCAGGGTGAAGTAAGCCTGTAATCCCAGGACTCAAGAGGCAGAAGCAGAAGACTGCCCCAGCTACACTAGGCTACACCTTAAGCTCCAGGTCAGCCTGAGATATACTATAGTGGAAGACCTTGTCTCAAAAAGTAAAAGAGAGGGGGGCCACTCGTGTCCATGAAATAAAAGGTTTTCACTGTACCTTTTCCTTCCCAAGCATCAAAGGCATCCATCATTTTCTTCAACTCGGCTACAGAGTAATAGCTCCAAATGTACTGAACATTATTCCCCGCCTCTCTAGAAACATTGCAAAAATGTAATAAAAATTTACTATTTATGTGTGAATGTATCTACATAAATCCAACTAGTACACGCTCAATAAATACTTGATAATGAAGGGAAAGTATCTAAAGACCACGTTGTTCCTCTATGACCCTAAGATGGGTATAAATTTGATCACCTTTTAATGATAGTTTTTGTCAATTCCACAGTATGAAAATACATCAATATATTCTAACACATTTTTAAAAGCATTTATACATAGCTGGGCATAGTGGTATATGCCTTTAATGCCAACACTTGGGAGGCAGAGGCAGGCAGATCTGAGTTCCAGGCAACCCAAGACTATATAGTGAGACCATGTCTCAAAAACAAACAAACAAAACCAATAAAACAAAGCCAGCTAACTCTAGTTAGAAAAGACCCAACTTTTATGACGTTCTCCTAGCATCATGCCAGGTGCTTGGAGGCCTTTTGTACATTACTGTCTGCAATGATTTCAGAAACAACAATACTTCCAGTCACCTGAAAGCAAGCTCCTGTGGGTTTGGATACTGACAAGTATGTGACCCACTTCAATCTCCAACAGAATGTATGAAAGATAGAAAATGTGTTGAGTAACTTGACCAATACAAGTTTACAGGGACATCACAGGAGGACCAGCTTTAAGAAGTTAACACGTTCATGTCATAGAAGCCTAAATCCGAAAGGGAATAGGAACAAAGCAGAGTCTGGGCCCAGGTCAAACGGTGGGCCTGGTGACTCTAGGCTAGTGCTTGTGGCCCCCACTGTGGTCCAGGGGAAATATTAGGCAAGTGGCTCTTCTTTCTTTTAGCCCTAAAAAGGCCTGTCCTGGAACTTGAGGCAGTGCACTGAGAAGCACTGTTCTTGATCTTGCAAAAGGCCCAGGGCTGCCGTCTGAACGCTCACCTGGTCCTGAAGCAGCCATCCCACAGCTCTGAGGGCACTGTGCACTGAGCCACACCCACAGCCTCTTGTAGTCCAGCACAGTATCTCACCCAATAACAATCTTAAAATTATTAAAAGATACCTAGGCTTTATTTTGTTCTTTTTCACATTTAATTTTGAACATACCTTTTGAAAATGCTTTTACTATGAATTCTTCCTCCCAGCTGCTTGTCGATGGCATCTGTCCCGTCAGTTTTTGTAGCATAGACACCAATAATTCTACTCTCACAGCTTGCACCAGATGTGTTAAGATAGTGGAGAACCCAAACTGTTGGCCTATTGCAAACTAAGCCATATGATTCGCAGAAGTCTGTTAAAGCCTAAAGCAAACATATATATATATATAAACTTAGATTTAATTATTAAATAAAAGATATACGTGCTAGATTACTTTCACATCAAGCTAAAATTTGAGCTGCTCAAAGGAGAAATTTAAAATCATGAATTTTAACATAGTCTACAGACATAAATATAATAAATTGGAGGTTTTCTTCCTTTACAAAAACAAAAGACAAAACAACAACAAAAAACCTCAACAACTCTTCATTCAACAACTCTTCATTGAGAGACTACTTCTGCAAACAAAATTTCTTTTTTATCCCCTTCTTTTGGCTCACTCTCAATTTTACAATCTTCATAGCGTAACTACAAGTTAGATCTTCTCTTTCTTCAGAATATTTTCTCAAATTTCTCACTTAACTTTCATTTTTTTTTTCTATTAGGTGGCTCCATAGCTGGTCCTTACTTTGAACTCCAAACTCCAATGCTGAACTGATCAAATGAACTTGTTCTATACTGCAAGGTAGCTATGGTGAGGTCCAACACAGTGTCTGAACAACTCACCTGGCATTTCCACACTTACTCACTCGCTTGCATATTAACTACCCGTTATCTGCCCAGCACTCTTACGTCCTCCAGATGTGACAGCGAACAAGAGAAAAGGTCCAAATTCACAGCTGAGGCAGAAGACAGACACCCTGAGCTATCAGCACACCATGTCATAAGTCTAGCCATGACAATACAAGTAGCTCCTCCCCAAACTGTGGCAAAGACCTTCCCTGGGAGGAATGGCATGCTGTTCTACATGCCTTCAGGAAAAGCATCTCTGTCAGCTCTGTCCTCTGTCAGGTCCTCAGTGTCTGCGAGAGCAGGTGATATGAAGAAGACTCCTACTGCTCACCTACTCAGTAATGAAGCCAGGGTCCTCACATGTCTTGCACTTTCATTTAACACTGCTAACAAACTCATCTATTGGTCTTTAACATTATGTGTACACATATAAGAACTCCACATTACACTATATACTGTTTTAGGGCAAGAACTGGATTCCATTTCTTGGCTCCACACAGCCTCCTTACATGTCACAATTGAAATGAACTTCTGCTGGCTGTTGGAATAAATGCAGGCACACTTCATCCTCCTTCAGTGTAAGCCAGGAGGCAAGAGCTATAGAGCCAGAACTCAGAAGGTGAGTGCTGACCTCTCTAACCCTCCAGCGATGCTGGAGCCCTACCCTGCCGCTTAGGAAGTAGCATGATCAAGACTATGACTTGGTGATTAGATGTAGGAAACATCACGGAATCCATCCCATGCAAATCCCTAACAGGGATTTTGTGCTGCACTTATAAGAACCAACCATCTATCAGTTTGCTTCCAGAACTAACAGCCAGCTCTAAAGCTCAAATCAGTTCATCTCAACTTTCAGGATCAACAACTACCTACAGAAATAATTTTTCTATGTGCTAAATATCAACAAATACAGTACCCATTAATAGGACATACATAACAAAGCTTTTCATGCCGTGTAAAAATATTTAAAATGTGATATAAAATAGAAACATCTTTTTAAAAGCTTTGCTGATCTCAACTTGACAAACTGCTATACTCACTAAGTCAATAAAAGTTTATTACTTAGCATAAAACATAAAAACAAGTTATCATAAAAAATGAAATATCATTCCATCCTCATTAATGATAGTATTTCTCTAATTTAAAAAAGAACTTCATAAACCAAGTATATTGGTATATGCCTTCAATCCCAACACTCAGGAGGCAGAGGCTGGTGGATCTCTGTGAGTTCAAGGCCAATCTGGTCTACATAGCCAGTTCCAGGACAGCAAGGGTCACATAGTAAGACCTTGTCTCAAAACAACTTCAGAAGACTAGTTCTGTTAAAAAGAATCAAAAAGTTTTACATCTTCACTGAGGTACGTAAACTTAATAAAGCTTTTTTTCCTAGAATTAATTTTGGCCTATAAGAATGAAAAGAAGTAATTAAGAAACATGCTGAAAACTGATCACAAACTGCCTCAGACTTGGCATATGTGACGTGACACACTATGCAAAATAACATATTTGCAACAGTAACATATTGCTTTGTGCATAATAAATGTATTTTAAAACTTGAGAAAATGCCAAGACCTTTTTAAGTTCTATATTTGACCTTAAAGAATATGTCTCCATCTCATTGGCCAAGTGGTCAGACAGGCTGTATGGGTAAGGGATGCCAAAGTAGTCAGCCTCTTCCTGCAGGGCGGCTCGAGTCTGTTCATCCGTAGGAATCTGAACCTCCCCATGGAGATAGTCCAAAATGTATTTGAATAGATGTCCATCGCGGTCTATAATACATGCCCCTAGAAAACAGTTGTGCAGAGTCATATGAGGAGCAGTAAGAAGCCAAAATGGGTCCAATGCCTTTACAGTCACGCGTCTTTCTCACAAGAGTTAACATACGGTGTGGAAGTGGGCCCAGTCCGCCAAATGAAGCTACACTTCTCCAGCTTCCCTGCCACAGCAGAGGGTGCACGGCTCTCGTCAACTTAGAAGCAGTAATGTTCTAACCCTGAATTATGGGGGGAAACACCTGCATTCTAGAACACTGTACATAATTCTGAGTACAAACATACATGGCCTTCCGCCATGCCTGACTGTACAGGTCCTGTATAGACAGGAACCAGGCCCAGGGGCCAAGTGAGGCTCAAAGCAAACCCACACTTCAAGCCTTCAGCCACGCACCCTATCTCAGAACTGTACCCTTCTGGATGAATGAGTTCCCTTCTCTAACTTGCACAACAACAGCAGCAAAAACCCGTATGAGTTAGCCTCTGTATTCTCAGCCCCACATAGTAAAATGCAGCTCACTTGGCTCTTCAGATGCCAACACTATCATCCCAACATAGTCAACTGCAAAAGCTCAGACTTCTGGAAGGAAGGATGCTGACCTCTCACCTCAGCCCGGCTGGACCAGGACAGGCAAGAGTGTCTGTGCTTGCCCCTATGCCTATTGTCTGACTGTTAGCAGTAACACATGCCTGAGAACTCTAGCACTAGCTGTGTACTATCTTTGGGAGTATATTTGGAAGCTGTACTCTATATTTGGGTTAGTTCCTTTGGAGTGTGAGAATCTAGATTTTTTTTTTTTTTAAATAAGGAAGAAATGCTGTCAAGAGTGGCAACATTCCAACAGTTCCCAGCACTCAGGAGGTGATGGCAGGAGCACTGCTCTGAGGTTTGAAGCCAGCCTGGGCAACACTGTGAGGTCCTATCGCAAAAGCAAACATTTTAAAGTAATTTTTAAAAACAAGAAATGCTATGCTGGCACTGCACATGATGAGAGACTTTTCTTAAGACGACTTAGCAGAATTAAAAAGAAAAAGACCTTGATGTAATGGTTATCGAGGAGTTCAATCCCCACTCCAATACCCTTTTATTTTTCTTGCAGTAATGGACACAGATCTTGGTATTTAGAAAAGTCAGGAAATAAAACTGGAGCAGAGAATGGAACTCAGTCTCCGCTTCGCTCCTCCCATCAACAGACTTTCTTCCAGGTGGATGTCAAGCCCTCAGTACAGCCACTGGGTTATTCTCTGCTTTCAACCATCAGTTGTTGGCAAGGCAGTTTCTTCATGCCCAGGACATCTCCATCCCTCCCCTCTAACATAGAAGCCCATTGCTCTGGGGCTTACACACACAGGGGAAAAAATATACAGAGCTGTCTGACACCCTCTTGGCAATCCACAGCAGGTTCTGTGACTGCCACAGTACTCAAAGGAAAGAGACCAACCCCAGAACCTTAACTTTACCATGTAGTTCTCTGCTCCTCAATGACCCACAATGTGAACCTCATTTCTCAATCACACATACCAGCTCACACAAAACTGCATGGCTAGAGCAAGCATTGAGTGGAGCACTGACTCTACAATGGATGATCTGCCAGCTATGAGTTTGGTTGCTTCTCCAGGGAAGAACACGGAGAGATGCTAATATATAACCAGCCTCAATACCATCACCCGTAATGTCACATGAAAGTAGAGACTTTGAAAGTACAGCTAATCTTCATCATTTGGCCATGGTTGGCCTTTATTTGCTCCTTTATAACGTTAGGAGTGGCACCACAAATTTAGAAACTGGTATTTAATGTCTCTATGTACTTAATGAATCTCCATACAGTCCTAATGAACTCGGCTAATATAATACATTCCAACACAATTAAGAAAATCAAAAGGAGTTTAAAATAGACTCCCACCCTAATGTCCAGACTTTAGACATTTACCGGATTCATCTGTTTTTAGAGGAAAGCGGCCACTAAACATAGATGCCAGCATAGAGTCCTTAAAGCGGCACAAAGACTCACGCCGGGCCGTGTAAACGCAGCCACCCACATTCAGCCGAAGAATATCCAGCACTTCTGCCTCGCGGCCTGCCATCGCTCCCTCGGACACCTAAAAGTTGGCCTTACACTTTCAAAAACTTCAAAATAATCGCAGTCCCAGACCTCTGTAAAAACAAAGAATAAGTATCACTGACCTTGACGAAGACAAATTAATAAGATATATATTTAATATGATTTAAATAGATCCTATTTCACATACTATGAAAGACATCTGGGACAAAAATTGTCGGGAAAAATTGTGTCCGAGGATTTTAAGTATTCAGTAATTGTACATCACAGTTGATAAAATGACAGTTTAAAGGGTTATACAAGATAATACATGGTCAGGCCCATGTAAAGCAAAGGTAAGGTATCCCTGTGATCCTTGGCACTCATGTATGTTTTTTAACAAGTCTGAAGGAACCATCTAGACTGTAGAGACCAGAGTATAACATGGAGAGCCACAGGGCTTTGCCACTTCCGATCTCTGGGTTCTTAGGTAAATTGCTTATCTTCATTTTCTTGTTTCCTTATCTATAAAATGGAGGTAACAATGGTCCAAAGATCTCCAGAAAAGTAATTAAGGTAACAGATAAAAAGCATGATGCACTATACTTAATCATACAAAACTTCCCTTAAGGTACACACTGAGGAACTTAAACTTCGGAGACTAAAGAAACAGAAGAGTAGAAACTAAGGAAAACTGTAATCTTTAAGTTGTAGTAGTTGCATAACTAAGCAATATAACATTCATTAATGACTGGCTCTTTGACCTCCCCACCCCCCAAGGGAGGAGCAGTCCTGTTAGGCCACAGAGGAGGGCTTTGCAGCCAGTCCTGAAGATACCTGATAAAACAGGATTGGATGAATGGGGAGGAGGTCCCCCCCTATCAGTGGACTTGGAAAGGGGCATGGTGGAGATGAGGGAGGGAGGGTGGGATTGGGAGGGAATGAGGGAGAGGGAGGGAATGAGGGAGAGGGACACGGCTGGGATACAGAGTTAATAAAATGTAACTGATAAGAAAAAAATAAAATTAAATTAAAAAAAAAACATTCATTAAGCAAGGTCTACTCATACCAAGGGCTAGAGATGGCCAAGTGGTTAAGAGCATGGCTATTCCCAATAAAGACCCAGGTTCAATTCCCAGTACCATATGGCTCACAACGGTCTGGAACTCCAGTTCCAAGTGACCTAATGCCCTCTTCTGGCCTCGGTGGGCACTGCATGCACGAGGCACACAGGGAAAGAGGCAAAACACCGGTAAGCACAAAAATAAATAAAATGTTCAAAAGTGAATTCTGTTCACACAGGTAGCCAGAGTGTTCTAGATCTACAAGTGACAACTTGTCAGTCATCAGGCTCTTTCACTCACAAACGGCCAAAGCTCTGGGGAAAGTTTTCAAAGTTTCTGCATCCATTCTGAAGACTGTTATTCTCTATGGAATCTGAAATGGGCTGTAAAAACATACTCTCTCCACTGACAACCCGCAGAATCTATACTTTCGTAGCAAGTCTTAAAAGGGCTGCCAAATTCAATTACAGCCATGCCAATTCAGTGTTCCTGACTGACCAGTAAAATGAGAGCAGAGCATTAGAATCTAAGGAAGGCCAACAGACAGAATCCATTAGGAACCCAACAAGGTTTAGGCCTTCAAAACCACTTACTGGTGCGTGCCCTCGCTGCCTTAAAGACCTGGCAATCAGTCATGAGGTACACCATTCAGTCATGAGGCGTGGGACCAAACGGGTTCACACTAATTACGTGCTTCCTAGAATTCTATTTCTTGCAAGATCTTTCCGTGCAAAGTTGGAATCCTTGCACAAACTCTTATACAGATTTTTTTTTTTTTTTTTTTTTTTTTTTTTTTTTTTTTTTTTTTTTTTTGCCCATAAGGCCAAGAAAAGGGCGGTATCATTCTCGATAAATCCCATTTACTGAATGCTTACTCTGTTAGCAGACACGGTGGACAGACATTACTTTATCATACAAGAATTACTGTCTCCATTGACACATGGGAACAGTGGGGGGGGGGGGCAAAAAAAACCTCACTGGTGTGTGTGGCGTCCACACTGACTTGCCTGTGAGTAAGCCGTGGGGCCGCTCACAACCCAGAGCAGCCAGGTGAACCTGAGGGCCCAGCTGCGGGTTCTGAGGGATGCACCCACACACCATCCATCCCTTTAACACAGCTCCACCTCCGTGGCTCTTGAGTTAGGCCCTTCACTCACTATCTGCTGCCATCTGGGGACCGCAGCCCAAGGCTAGCCCCTGTGGTGGCACTCCTCGGATGCAGCCACGGAGGCCTCTGTGGTGCGAAGGCCCATCTGCACCAAACCGTCGAGGACGTCTGCTGAAGGGCCAGACTCCCGGCCGCAGCGGGGTCTGATTCAAAAAGTCTGAGCGGCGGGGATGCGCGCGCCGACTCCGCGTTGAGCAAGCCAGCTCAGGGGCCTCACGCCCCTCCGCCGAGCCGGACAAAACCCGGAAGGGTGGGGATCACGAGGCCCCCACCGGGGGCTTCCTGGACCGGAGAACCCTGATTCGGTCCACGCAGGAACCCGCAGCCCAGGGCTCCCCTGTCCTAAGACAGGCGGGCCGGGATGCCCTCGGGAAGCCCACTCCCACCCCCGAGGCTTCGGGGCCTGCCACCCACCGGACGCCCGGGGCCTCCACACCGAGGGGCCGAGCGGCGACCGCCTACTGACCTGCGCCGGCCGCCAGGACCTCGGCGCAGCCGCCCGACGCCGCGGGGCCGGACGCGGAAGTACGCCGTCGCCCACTCGGATGCTCCGCGACTGGCGGAACCGAGCTGCCCCGCGTCGCCCCCGTGCGGCCCCGACGCGCACTGCGCCCGAGTGTGCGAGCGAGGCCTCGCCCCGGATACGCCCCGCCCCCGGGACGCGCTGGCCACGCCCCCAAGAACGTTCCTGAACTATCCCCGGAGTCTAGGCCCCGCCTTGGTCCTCCTGAGGAGGAGAAAGTTGCTTTCCAGCCCAAGGGCAGAGCTGCTCGCTCCATTGATAAATGTATAGAACTTGGGTGTATCCATTTGCCGAGTGTGTGGCTTTCAGAGCCTTTTCACGCGGTAATCTTTAGTTCAGCCTATGACAACTGTAAAAGGTGGTGGTCTCTAAAAATATTTTCTTATTAGGTCTTTGGAAATGTCATCCATCAGAATAAGATGGTAGTTTTATTCTTGTTACAGGAAGAAAGACTGAGGCGGGACAAACATTCTTCCACATCTGGCACCGCACCTTATAGAACTACTTAATTTCTTCTTAATAACAACCCCACACACACACCCCCTCAGTTCCTTTCGCCTTCCAACTACATGCCACCTTGTGCAAGGAACAGGGTTAGATATTTCGAGATGCATGACACAGTCCTGTTTTCCAGGCACTCCACGGAGTCCATACTGGATTCTGAGTAAAAAGTTGGTTGAAAATGGGACACTGCAATGCAGCTTCTATAAGCTTGCCCTCCATGAGGGAGTGGGACTCTGCAGTCAGCTATCGTCAGCTCCGTATTTCACACTGTTTTTCAGTGTGCCTACTGAGCTCCATGTAGGCACACGATGGAAAAGGGTCTCGAACAGAAGAACTCACTGTTTTCTATGGCTGCTATTCCTTTGTAATGACTAGAAAAGGGGAGGAATGGAAGATGAGGGTGGATATGAAGGATGTCTGGCACCAATTCCACAATCCAAGGCAAGTCCAAGTGGAGAGAACAAGGAGGGCATGTGCTGAAAGGTTATGGGATTGCCCTATGCTGCACCTACCTGGAAGTTGCTATGTAGCCCAAGGAGGCCTTGAACCCACAGAGGTCTGTCTGCTTGTGGCTCTGCATGCTGAAATTAAAGGCAGGTGCTACCACAGGCCTGGGAGGAATACTCAAATCTTTCTACATGACCCTGTGAGTATGCAGGGTGGGAGACGGGATGCAGGTAACAGCTTAGCCTCTTGATGGTGTGTAGAACCTGGACCAGAGCATGAGGATAAGCTATAAGTGAAAGCTATCCAGCCAGATTATTGGCTGCATCTCTGGTTACACTGTTCCTTGCCTTTCAAACACACATACACGTAGGCCAGCAATACGGGGTCTTGTCTGAGTCACTGAAACATCCTTGAATCACCTGAAGTCACAAGAGGGCCCCTACCCCCTTCCATCTATCCCTGAGAACGCTCCTGGATTTTCTTTTTAAATTAATCTGATCCATTTCCTCATCTGCAGCACCACTGGACTTCTCTAGGGCTCCTCTTCCATTGACCTTCCAGAAGGTCAGCCATTCTAGGCTGGCATTCAAGGTCCCTCATCGGACTTCCGGGTTTTCAACGTTGCATCACGTAACCCTCGGAGCCCATGTTCCCTGCATCCCAGCAGTTTTTAACTACGTCCACAGACCTGGGTCAGCCTGATGAATTCCAGCTTGGGTTCAGGCCTTTTGTTGCAGTCTTGCTCTTCCTGAAGGCTGTCTTCTCCCTCTTCAGCTGTTCCTCACTTTGGAATTTTTCCACAGGACCTTAGGCCCTCTCCTTTACCGTCTTCTCAGCTCAATGTGCAGGAATGGCTCATTTGTTTTCCTGCATTCTCCTCTGATAAAAGATAAACTGCCTTACTATCTTTAACCTCAGCAAAATTCCAGGCTCAATGTATAAAGAGGAAAAAGAGGCAGGCAAAGCAACATGAAGAAATTCAAATGATGGGTTCCGTCATTCAAAATCAAAGGGCAGATGACAGATTGTTTAGGTTCAAAGACCAGCCTACCATTCACTAAATCTTAGAGATTATTTAACTCTGCTCTGCCTTGATTTCCTCAGTTATAAAAGGGAAGCAGGAGGGCTGACTGCAGATGTTCACCTCTCCTCCTGCTCCTCCAAATCCAACCCCCCAGCCTCATCCCCAGCAGATCACCTGCTGCAGACTCCCTCATCTCCAGTGGCTCCCACATGTTTTCCATCTGACCTCCCTCCCTCCAACACACTGCATTATCCCACGCCCCAGCTCCAGCAGGCACTCTCTGGGAACCCACAAGCCAGTGACCAGAAAAGAAAGTCGGCCAACTGCACCCCTTCACCTTTCCCTCCATCCTTCTCAGGCCAATCCCCCAGTCTACTCCACAGCTCTGTAGCAGACCCTCTGCTGTGGCCTCTTCTCTCTCTGCCCACAAGTCCCAGGGGAATAAACAGATGCTGGTGAGACACTCTACTTTCCTCCCTCCTGTGGAGCCTCTATGCCACCCCACAGTGCATCTTCATTCCTAAGTGTTAGCTCCCAATACCCAGAAGCACATTTCACCTGAAAGCTCCAGTGACCACACCTAGCAGGACACCAGCAAACACACAGCCACCACACTCCTCAGAACCAGAGACTAAACAGAAACCAAAGAACAAAACAACAAAGACAAGACCAGTCATCTGCACCTAGAATTACAATCTTCTCAATCCCAGAGGGCTACACGCCAGTGTAAAAACACAATCAACAGCCAGGACGATATGACTCTACCAGAATCTAGCAACCCTACCACAGACCATCCTGAGTATTCCAACATAGCCAAAGCCCAAGAAAAAGACCTTAAAACAGCCTTTAGGGATATAATAGAGGTTCTTAAAGAAAAACAAAATGAATAAATGCTTTAAAGAAATCTATGAAAACACAAACAGTGGAAGGAAATAAATAAAATCATCCAAGACCTGAAAGTGGAAATAGAATTAACAAAGAAAACTCAAACTGAGGGAAATCTGGAAACTAAAATTTTAGGAACTTGAACAGGAACCACAGAAGTACACCTCACCTGCAAATAGAAAAGATGAAAGACAGAGTCTCTGGCACTGAAGACACAATAGAAGAAATGTATACCTCAGTCAAAGAAAATGTGAACTCTTAAAATACTCCTGGTATAAAACATCCAGTAAATCTGGGACATTATGCAAAGACCAAATTTAAGAATAATAGGAATAGACGAAGGAGGAAAAACAACCCAGGTCAAAGGCACTGAAAATGTTTTCAACAAAACCATAGAAGAAAATCTCTCTAAAGAAGGAGATGCTTAGCATACAGAACACCAAATAGACTGGACCAAAAGAGAAATTCCCCTCAGCACATAGTAATAAAAACACTAAAAATACACAGCAAAGAAAAAACATTAAAAGCTGCAAGGGAAAAAGACCAAGTAACATATAGAAGGAGCCCTATTAGATTTACACCTGACTTTTCACTGAAAACTCTAAAAGCTGGAAGAGGCTGGACAGATGTGGTGCAGATTCTAAGAGACCATAAATACCAGCCGTGACTACTATACCCATAAAAACTTTCAATCACTATAAATGGAGAAAATAAAACATTCCATGATGAAACCAAACTGAAGCAGTATCTATTTATAAATCCATCCCCATAGAAGGAACTAGAAGGAAAACTCCAACCTAAAGAAATTAGCTACATTCAAGAAAACACAGGGAGTTAATAATACCTGACCAGCAAAATCCAAAAAGGGAAAACACACACACACACACACACACGCATGCATGCATACATGCACACAGGCACAGTGCCACCGCAGCCACTCCCACTACTAACAACAACAAAATGACAGGAATCAACACTCACTGGATATTAATATCTCTCAACAGCAGTGGTTTCAATTCCCCAGTAAAAAGACACAGACTAACAACAGCTGGAAAACAGGATCCTTCCTTTTTCTACAACCAAGACGTCTGAATATCACAAATACACATCACTTCAGAGCAAAGGTATGGAGAAAGATATCCTAAGCAAAAGGACCTAAGAAGCAATCTGGTATAACCATTATAATACCTGACCAAGTAGACTTTAAACCAAAACTAATCTGAGGAGATGGGCAAGAATAGTACATACCCATCAAAAGAAACTCCACCAAGAGGATATCATAATTCTTAACATTTATGCTCCAAATACAAGGGCACCCAAGTTCAAAAAAAAAAATGCTACTAGAGTTTAAATCACATGTTAACCTCACACACCATTTGTGGGAGGATTTAACATTCCACTCTCATGAAGAGACAAGTCATCCAGACAAAAACTAAACAGAGACATGCTAGAGCAAATTGACGCTATCTACCTAACAGATATTCACATATTATTTCATGCAAACACAAGACCTTCTTTCTCAGCACCGCATGGAACTTTCTTCATAATTGACCACAGACACAAAGCAAGTCTCAACAGATGTAATAAAACTGAAATAATATCCTGCAGCCTATCTGACCACCATGGAAAATGAACAACTCATTATTGAATGAAAAATGGATCAATACAGATATTAAGAAAGGCTGGAGAGATGGTGCAGCGGTTAAGAGCACTAGCTGTTCTTCCAAAGGTCTTGAGTTCAATTCCCAGCAACCACATTGTGGCTCACAACCATCTAGAATGAGATCTGGTGCCCCCCTCTGGCCCGCAGGTGTACATGCAGGCAGAACACTATGTACAACAATAAATAAATATTTAAAAACACACATACACAGACAGAAATTAAGAAAGTAAAGACTTTCTGCAATTAAATAAAAAACAATATGCAATGTTCAGTTGGAGTCCCCAGCTTGCCCAAACTCCCCCACATGGTCCAGTAAATTCTATTCCTTTCTCCCTCTCCAACCCCACCCATTCAGAAAGCCTCAAGAACCAAAAAAAATCACCAAAAAGCCTAGTCCCGTATTCCTGACATTCCTGATGGCTATCCTAACACCCTCACTTGGAGTTACCCACAGCCCTACGCCTGGCCCTAGGTAACCCTACCTGGGCACAAGTCCAGCGTGTATCGGACATGTTATTTTCCTTTGCCTACAGTCTTTAAAAATGATCCTACCATTGTCTGTCCATGACTTTTCTGGTCTCATCCCCTAACGCTGGTGAACAAAGGCCAGGGCCAGATGGTTTTAGCCAAAATTCTACCAACTTTTCAAAGAAAATGTAACGCCAATACTCTTCAAATTATTCCACAAAATAGAAACAGAAGGTACATTGCACAATTATTTTATGAACCCACAGTTAGCCTGATAGGCAAAACCACATAAACACACAACAAAGAAAGAGAATTAATGAACATGCATACAAAGATTCTCAGTTCTTGCAAACTAAATCCAATACATCAAAAAAGATCATCCACTATGATCAAGTATGCTTCATCCCAGAGATGCGAGGATGGTTCAACATATGTAAATTGATAAATGCAATCTATGACATAAACAAATTGAAAGACAAAAAAAATCACACAATCATCTTGTTAGAATCAGAAAAGGCCTTTGACAAGCTCTGCCTAATGTTTGGCTGTGGGTCTCTGCAGTTGTTTCCATCAGTTGCTGGGTAAAGTCTCTCTGATGACAGTTACGCTGGGCTCCTGTCTGCAAATACATCAGAAAATCATTAACAGTGTCAGGGGTGGGCTCCCTTTTATGGCATGGGTCTCAATCTGGACCCGTCATTGCTTGACTGTGTTGTACATTAATAATAAACAGTGCTGGGCTATAAAATGTTTATTAGCCCTAAGATTATCACGGTCTTATCACAAATAATAAGACACAGACACCTGTTAGATTTTATTGCCTTATTTACATTGGGCTGGGCAGATAATTCACCTACACTGGCTCAATAACCTCACTATCCATCTCCCAGCCCACGTCCAATGCCCTCCACCTTATTCCTCCTCATCTGGTCTACCTTCCATCCATAATCCCATGGTACTTACTTGCATTTTTCATCTAGGCCTTTTCACTCCATTATTGGAGTCCTTCTTCTCAGCCCAAGTGGTTTTTTTCTTCACACTAACCCATTGGGGCATTCTCCTTCCTCTCTTTCCATTCATCAGTGTCTTGTGATTCTCCGGTCCTCTCCAAGCCCTGGAACCTTAGCCACACCTACCCCAATCTGTGCTGCCCAGGTATAGGCCATTTAATCAACCAATCAGATATAATGACTTAGGCAGGTTGAGACAACAAAGATAGGTTTACACAGCAAGAATAGATTTATATGAGAATGTGCTCTTCGGAACAGGGATAAGATCTTGGGGGCCAGCAATTAACATTAGAATACATAGCACCAGGCCAGCCCCCAACACTTGACCCCTCCCTCAGTATTTGCTTCATCTTTACCCCTGCACATCTCTTGTAGGCAGGAGAAATCGTAGGTGGTGGAAGGTTTTGTGGTTAGGTTGGTATCCCAATCCCTCCATTGAAAGTCTTGCCAGTTCAAGCTCCATATCTCCCGTTGCTAGGAGTCTTAGCTAGGGTCACCCTCCAGATTCCTGGGGGTTTCCCTTGCCCTAGGTTTTCAGTTCATCCCAGAGATACCCCTCCCCCATTTCAGTTGTCTCTCCCAGTACTCTCCGGCCCTTTGTGGGCCCCCAAACTTGTCCCTCCTTTTCCTATCCCCAACCCTCCCTGACTTTCCTTTTCTTTTCTTCTCTTTTATAAAGAAGCCAGAAAAACACACTGGAAAAACAGCATCTTCAATGACCATTACTCAGTTATTAAAAAAACAACTGACATGAAATCTTCAGGTAAATGGATGCAACTACAAAAAATTATACTGAGTGAGGTATACCAGACTCACAAAGACAAATATGGTATATTTTCACTTATATGCCAATATTAGTTGCTGAGTCATGGATAACCAACCTATAATCCATAGAACCACAGAGGGTAGGTAGAAAGAAATCAGAGGGTAAGAATCTCATTGGGAAAGGAAAATGAAATAGGGAATTATGGATGGATAGGTGGCTGTACTAGGAAGATCCGGTAGGAAGGATAAAAGGAGAGCAGGTTGAGGGAGGAAATATGGGAAAAGACAGCTAAAATTAAGGGACATTTGAAGAGTAGTATGGACACCTAGTATAGTAGAAGTTTATTAAAAATACACATATATGAAGATGATCTAAATGAAATTGCTAAATAATGGGAAAGACAGAATCCCAACTGGCCACCTCCTGTTACCAAATGAAGCTTCCAGTACTGGGACTGGGTTATATCTAATTGAATTGTTGGCCAAAGGGGTCCCATGGGACTCTGCAAACAATGCAAACTGTTGCCAAGACAGTAGATTGCTTCTCCAAAAACAGACAGGTTCTATGGCTAAAGACAATACCTATACAACTCACTGAACATGGAGAAATCCAGCTGGTATTTACAGAGACCATTCATGCCCATATCTTTGTCATTTGGTACATGAAAGTATTCTACACACTACTGAAAAAAAAAAAAAAATGTAAGCACCAAGCCAGCCACAAACTCTTTGATCTACAATAGTGTCCTGCCTATAAGATATTCTAGGGCAATAGTGGCATAAAGCAGGAGGAAGTAACCAACCAATACTGATTTGACGTAAGGCTTACTTACTCCATGAGATAGAGCCTACAATTGACACTGCTAGGGTGACTAAGAACCAGAGACTAGAAAGCCGAGGAACCTAAGGTGAAACCAAATACTTACTACTGGTCTAAAAAAAGAAATAGGTGGGAGATAATGATAAAATGACTCCCAAGGATATTCTGCTATAGGCAGTCGTTGTTGACCTGTGGATCGATCAAAGCCCCTTCGGGGGTCACATATTAGATATCCTGCCTATCAGATATTTACATTATGATTCATAACAGTAGCAAAGTCATAGTTATGAAGTGGCAATGAAATAACTTTATGGCTGAGGGGTCATGACAACATGAGCAACTTTATTAAAGTGTCACAGCATTAGGTTGAAATGGTCTACTCAGAGATGAGCCTTGCTCAGCCATCATCCTAGAAGCTTCCTCCTGCAGCAGATAGGAACAAATACAAAGATCCACAGCCAGACAGTATGCAGAGAGGCAGGGAGAGATCCTGGAATACTCAGACCTAAATGTGATGTCTCCACCAAATCCCTCCCCTCAGAGTTCAGAGAACCCGGAGAAGGTGAGGATGAAAGAGTATAAAAGCCAGAGGACATAGAGAACACCAAGAGAACAAAGCCCTCCAAATAATGACAATTATAGCTCATATGAACTCACAGAGACTGAAGCAGCATGCACAGCTTCTGTAATGGTCTACACAAGGTCCTTGGCATACACATTATGGTTTCTAGTTCAGTGTTTTTATGGGATTCCTGAGTGCCTTCTCTTGTGCTTTTTTTTTTTCTGTTTGATTGTCTTCTGCAACGTCTATATGATAGTTTTTATTTTATCTTATTATTTTTTATTTTGTTGTAGTTTATTATTGTCTCTTAGAAGACTGTTCTTTTCTAGTAAGAGACAAAAAAAAGTGGATCTGGATGGAAGGGGTGAGGGGAGGAATTGGGAGGAGTAGAGGAAGGTGAAACCATAATCAGGATAAATTGTGTGAGAAAATAATCTATTTTCAATAAAAAAGAAAAAATTTAAGGGAAACAATAGTGCCTATCACACAGGATCACTGTGGGAGTTTAAAAAAAAAAACATTTAACAGGCTTGATACAGTATTTGCATCATGGTGAGCACTTGACAAACATTATCTGCCATTATCATTATTTATCATTTACCAGGCTCAGCAGGAATTTTTTTTTTATTAAAGAAAATAAAGACAATTATTGTGCTAAAGTGAATAAAACATTAAAATAAAGCATTGTAATTTTGGGGTGGGGTGGCCAGTTCAAAATGTCTTTTCTAAGCTTGGGTAAATTATTTTTCTATTAGTCTTAGTAAGGAGAGATTTCCTCTCATTAAGAAGACTGAAATAAGTGGACAGACTTTTTCAAGACTCCCTTGCAGCTAGGACTCAGATGATTTATGCTTGCCTAGTCACACATGACCAAGTCAGGTGTAGAAACAGGAACTAGTGATACAAAGCCACACCCACTTTTGTCACGGGCAGCACTGGTGATGTAAAAGGTAGCATCTAATACAAGTGTTACCTATCTAAGCTCACCATCATCTACACAGGGTTTTGGGGTAGCAGGTAGGCTAATATGGGTTATCATCTTGACAGGATCCAGAACCAACAAAGAGACAAACCTCTGGGAATGTCTATAAAGAAGTTTCTAGACCAGGTTAACTGAGGTAGAAAGACCTGCCCCTAAAGGTGCTGTTTCTATGGTGTGGGTCCTGGATTAAATCAAAAGGAGAAAGTGAACAGGGCATTCACTGCTCTCTGCTTCCTGACGGTGACTACAACATGACCAGATGCTTCAAGCTGCTGTTACTGTCATTCCTATGGTACGGTGCAGTGCATCCTGTAACTATGAGCCAAAATAAACCATTTCTTCCTTACAGTGGGTCTTGTCAGGTAGCTGGTCACAACCATGAGAAATGTAACCAACACAGAAATCCATGCTGAGAATTATGGCTGTTGCTGTGATTAAACCTAACTATGTGGTTCTTGGACTTTTGGAAGAGTTAAGAACTTCGGCCTAGAAAAACCCCTACAACACTGAGAGAGAAGTTTAATGTATCATTCCGTTGGTGGAGAATACCAACAGAAGAGAAATATAGACAATGGCAGTTTGGCTCATGTTTCCCTGCAATGGGGTCTCAAAGAACCAGTGTATGAAGCTAGGATACCAATATCATGGACACCAAAAAAGAACAGGCACAGAATGAAGCCAGAACAAATAAAGGCTGTGGATGTTGCAGGCAGCAGAGGTAAAGGGGCTAAGCCACCTATGCTCCTTGGAGCACAGAAGACCCCATTCTAACCTGCAGATGTCCAATGTAGAACCACAAGCTTTGGTGTTTTCCAGTCTTGCTCTGGCTCAGTCTTTCTTTGCTATACCCTATTCCTCCCACTGGGAGTGAGAATGTTCACTCTGTGCCATTATATGTGGAAGCGTATAACTTGTTTATTAATATTATACATACAGGCTCACACATAACAGATTGCCCGCATCTCAGAAACCACTCTGCACTTACACATCTGAGTAGTGATGATACTGGTAAAGACCATGTGGGCTTTGAAGTTGAATTAGATGCATTTTTGAATTGTGAGATAGGTGTCTTAGATTTTTTTTTCTTCCCTGGGGCTGGAACATGGCTCCCTCACTCAATTACATCTTCACCAGCTTTCTGTTTTCAGTGGTCTCCTTCACCGCTTAAGCTTGGCTGTACTGAAACTCTACACATGAGGCTGGCCTTGAACTCTGAAATGCACCTGCCTCTGTCTCCAGAGTGCTGGGATTAAAGATGTGTGACCCCCATACCTGGCTCTAAGCTTTTCTTTAATACCTTTTCACAGACTGGAGATTTAGGTTGGTGGGATCTTGCCCTGAGGTCACCACTCCCTTTATTCCATTTCACATCAGGCTTTCCTTTAATCTGCTTATCTCCTTGAACACAGAATTTTAGCTCCATTCTACTTGCTGGTGCCCATTTTCTCCTTAATCTATACATTTTCATTATAGATCTGCATGAAGAATTACCACTAATAACCGTATGAGAGAGTCAATACTAGGCTGTTTTGAGATTTCCTCTGCCAATGAAATTAATCCAAAACTTTACAGTTTAGCCTCAGGCAGACTTTTCAGACAAGAGCAAAAAGCAGGTAAATTCTTTGATAAAATATCACAATAACAGTCTCTAGGCTACATACTAAAAATTTTCTCCTTTGAAAACTCTTGAGCCAGGCCGACACAGTTCAAATCACCCTCAGCACTTTTGTCTTCCATGTTCCTACTAGGATGGCCCACTAAGCCCCACTTAAAAGTGTTTAACTGCTTTTCTAGTCCAAAAATACCAGAGTCCACATTCCTCCAAACAAAACCACGGTCAGGCCTATAATAGCAATATCCCACTCCCAGCACCAAGTTTTGTCTTAATTAGGATTTCTAATGCTGTGAAGAAACACCATAATCACAGCAACTCTTATAAAAGAAAACAGTTAATTGACACTGGCTTACAGCTTCAGCGGTTTAGTCCATTATTGTCATGGTGAGAATCATGGTGGCACGCAGTCAGACATGATGCTGGAGAAGAAGCTGAGAGTTCTACATCTTGATCTGTAGGCAGCAGGAGGAGACTGTGAGCCACACTAGGCCTACCTTGAGCACATATGAGACCTCAAAGCCTGCCTCCACATTAACATACTTCCTCCAATGACCCATCCCGAGGGCTAGTTGAACAGGGTCCACCTGAAAGAGGGAGTGGAAATTGGGGGACAGAGATGCGAAGAATGGAGACAAGACAGATTCCTGATCAAGTCTCAGGTTACTGAATGTGCAAACAACACTTATAAAGCAAAGGGTACAAGCAATTTTTTTTCACAGTAGCAACACATCTGTGCCACCTGGAAAGGCATGTAGGAATTCACTCAAGGTTACACAAAGTTTGCTGTCTGGTTCCCAAGGTTGCAGGGAGCTTGCTATCTACTTCTCAGGCTCAGAGCATCCCGCCTGCAGAGACCACCAAGGACAGTCTCTGAGAAATGGAAATATGGATAAGACCTGCATCTGCCAAGGCCAGGAGGCAGAATTCCAATTACCAGACTCCTTCACTCCAACAAGGCCAGGCCCCCAATATCCCTATGGCCTAAACATTCAAACATATGAGTTTATAAGGACTATTCCTATCCACAAATAGCCCTCAGTCTATGGGGAGAAGAGGTAGAAAGCTATGACTTAAAAGTGGTTCCTTTGGGTGTCAAGTTGGCAAGGATTAGATGTGTGATAGTTAATACTGTCAATTTGAAAGGATGCAGAATCACATATGAGGTAATCTCTGATCATATCTGTGAGAGGATTGAGAGGATGGTGTTTCCCTCAAGATGGCAGACCATGTAGTTAGTATAACAAAATTGTAAATAGTATAACATATATTCTCTTATGCTGGGGATTATCACACTATGTTCGCACTCTAAAGTCCTAACTATGTCCCTAAGCCTATCTCCCCAAGGCTGCTCATCTGTCAGGTCCAGTCTCAAACAGAAGTCTCTGAATCTAGGGCCAGCATCCTGTGGGATACTCTCCAGCTGCAGGGTAGATCAAGGCGACAACTCTCCAGATGGGCAGAGCAGAACACTGCTCTTGGTCTCTGCTTATATTCTGTCCAGTGGGCGTCATAGGGTTCTCGGACTGTGTCTGGTTATCTTGAGTGAGTGATGTCACCACTCACTCAAGTGGTGCAGCCCTGGGCATAGCGGGGATTCTGACTAGGCTATTTTCGCATATCTAAACTGTTTTTGTTGTTGTTGTTTTGTTGTTGGTTTTTTTTTTTTTTTTCCACTACACTCATCACAACTGAGTTAATCGAAGCAGGAAGAACTACCCTAAACCTGGCTGCATCATTCATGGGTTGGAGTCCTGGATTGAATAAAAAGAAGGGGAAAAAAAAAAGTGAGCCGAGTTTACCTCTCTGGGCTTCCTGACTGGATGTGCAGTGAGACCATTTGCCGAAAGTCTCTTCCATCCTGCCTTCTCTGCCGAGACAGACTGTATGTATCCCCACACTGTGAGCCTCCGTTCCTACACGGCTTCTGCAGCATTTACCGCAGCAAAGGCCTGGCTGTGACAAGCCTCCCCCCTTCACCAAGGCACCGTCCCTGAACTTTCCACAAATGCCTTACACCACACCTCACCCTCTTCCTCCTTTGCTCCTGTCAGCTGAAGTTAGTTTATAATGGCGCGGTTTATCCTCCCAGACTAGTATAAATAAGAGCAGGTGATAAATGAAGTAAGTACACTGTTTCTACTTTGCTTTATTGGTTTATTGATTTGCAGTGTCCTTTGCTCGCGTCCTGCTCAGACATCATCTTTCCTAGCTGATTTTTATTTTAGTAATGCTGGTTCATGGAAGAGAATTTCTTTAAATGTAGGAAACTTTCTCTTTTTTCATCTCTCCCAGCTCCTTCAGATGTGTGGACATGTGTCTCAAGACGATCAAACTTTAATTGCCTAGAATTCAGCCTTAGGTATAGAAACCCAGACAATTAATTAGTGAAGGAAGAAAGGAAAACAGGGAGAAGAATAAAACCAGCGTCTATTTGAGGGAGTGTCACAGTTAAACTGTGAACTTCGTTAATTTAATTAACAACAATTGTACCTCAGATAAAAATGTCATGGGCTATAACCCTGCCGTTCCACAAAAGCTACATGTAACTCATTTATTTTACAGATGAGGCATCTACAAGGAACAGACAATTAAAGACAGAGTGATAACTAACCACATCTCCAGACTCTTAATCCAGGGCTCCTACACCCATTTATTATTCCAAAGGCAAACAAGGGAAACCTAAGTAAGAACAGGTTAAATTCAGCCCAATCTGTCATAATTTTTGGTTTATAGGGGTGTCTGATAAGAATTTACATTTTCAAAAGCTTTTTTTCCAAAACAATTTTCAAAGTTCTTATTCCCTCTCAGTTGCTCTAAAAAATAATAATAATAATAATAATAATAATAAACAAAAAAACCCCAGTAACTTTAGAACGAGGTGTTTGTATCACTGCTTTGTTTTTGATATTTGTGATACCCCTGATTCAATCTCTTGTTCTTAGCTACACAATGAAGTCTGTGGCTAGGTGTATCAGTTACGTGTCTCAGTGCTGAGACTAATTCCTGGTAAAGCAAGGAAAGGGATACAGGTGTGAAGGCTAAAGACTAGCTCCATTTCAGACCAAGTTAGTGTTTTAAAAAGAAGAAAACTAAGAGGTTCCCCCCCACCCCCAGAGGATTTTATTCTTAGTTTAAGGATTGTTAGCCACGGGATGTCTACACCATGACCCTTAGGTCAGCCCCATTAGCAACAGAGTCTTGACAGCACTCTAAAGGGAAAACTGATCTCAGAGCCACCTGGATCATCTCCTAAAAATCATTACCCTTTCCCCTGATTGTGCAGCTGCTATCCTAAAATATTTACCCGTCACTCATTCTGCTTCTGTAATCTTGCTTAACCTAACTGCTTGCTCAGGAAAAACAAAACAAAACAACAACAAAAACATGACGAGGCCTCAGGTAGAAGAAAATTCTTAGAGTCAAGACAGCTGTGGCTTGTGTCTTTGCAAACTCCAGTCCCCTTTTCCCTCAGCTCTCAGATCGGCAAAAGAGGCTGTTGTTCCAACATTGGTATAAATAAACTTGTTCTTTTTCTTTTTTTTTAACTTTTATGAATTTTTGTCTGCTGGGGTCTTTGCCTGGGAGTCTCAAACTCTGCAACCCAGTCTTTGGTGACAAAACTTTTCCTGGGAAGACATAACAACGTGTCTACTAGTGCCAAATACGGAGCCTACAACAGACCAAAGTATGTGTACCACCGAAGTCCTGCTTGATGAACCAATAGTCTTATTGGGATTACTTACGGAAATAAGGGTGACGCCTTCCTTACAGGAGTAGAAATGACTCGAACACAGCTGCATCACCGAAGTCCACCCCGGCATGGGTGACAGCTCACAAGGCTGGGAACCTGGAGCTCACTTCATACCTTGCAGGCGACGGCTGCGATTGTAGAATGTCCTTTCTTGGTGCCTCCGCTGGTGTAAACCTCATCCGGGAGGCGGCTGCTTCTTCCAGGCAACTCTTTAGGTCTCAGAGTCTTTGCAGCTTTTCTCCTCTCTGCATCTATCTCACTTCACGCGTCTTCTTGGCAGCTCCGCTTCCTTCTAACAGAGACACTCGGCTTTTATTGCTTACTCTGGCAGAGAGGGGCCTAGAGAATCTGATCAGTGTCAGGGACTTCCTGAGACTATTGTGAGTTGTTTGACTTCCTGTTTAAAGAACTTCCTGCAGGATGGCATGTTTCAATCTCAGAAGAAACTGTTGCACAAGCCAGCTATGGCACCGGAAGGCAGGGTGGTGAGAGTACGGGTTAAATGGTCAAGTTTCAACTACATCAAAAAATCGAGAAGAACAAATGCCAGTGCTCAGCTGCTTTCCTCTTTTTCCTCTTTTCATTCAGTCTAGGACTCCAGTCTAGGGCGTCAGTGCCAGCCACATTCAGGACGGGTACTCTCTCAAGTAAATCTCTCTGGAAATGCCGTCACAGATAGGTCCAGAGGTGTGTCTCCCAGGTGATTCTAAACCCACGGAAGTGATAATCAAAAGTAATCCAAAGTGAATGGGTCTGGGATCACTCATAGAGTCACCACGATCATAAATACATTTTAATAAAACAGGCTTTTTACTTTAGATTCTGGTGTCTAACATTGGCCCGGGGACTGCTCCTGGGAGCGCTTCCAAGGTGCAGCACCAGGCCTTATTATAAGCAAACCCCCTAAATTACATGTATTTTGCCTATGTGTAGGCAGGGTCTTTTTTGAACTATGGTGGCTGTTATGTTGATGGGTAACTTTATGTTTAAAAGTTTAACATTTTTATGCTTAAGAAAACTCTAAAGCAAAATTGGACACCCAAATGTTAGGGGCTATTAAGGGCTCACTGTAATTTCCTAGTCTGTGTGACTAACAAAATCGCTGTTTCTGCTTCTATCAACAAAAGTTTACTGTGCAGTAGATGGCCTTCTGCCTGCACTAGAGCAGTGTTCTCAACCTTCCTAATGCTGCGACCCTTTAATACAGCAACTCAGGTTGTGGTGATCCCCCAACCATAAAATTATTTTCATTGCTACTTCATAACTGTAATTTTGCTACTTTTATGAATCGTAATATAAATAAATATCTGATATGCCACCCCTGTGAAAGGATGGTTGGACCTCCATTTAGGGCTTCTCTTTTCCTTGGGTGAGATTTTTTTTTCCCTTTTACTAGCACAGTTTCCTCCCCCCCACCCCCATCCCTTGTCTACAAAAATCCTAGTGCTAGGTAAACCGTATCTCCTACGGGAAGCTGTGCCCTTGGTCTCTGGCCAACGTTGATGAGCTGTTGGATCAAGTAATATCATACTGCTCTATTGAGCCAAACCTTGCCTTTGGGATGCTGCTGGCAGGTCACTGACTCCTACCCTCCCAATGGGAACTGCCCATCTGTCCGTTCCTCCAGCATCCCCACTGGGATGTTTTTTCTGAAGGATTTTAAAACCCTACGCGTGGAGCCTGAGTTAAAGGTCTCTGAGCTCATACACCTCTGTAATAAAACTTGGCCTATGTATTCCTTAGATAATGGTTCAAATTGTCCAATTGATGGCACATTAAATCCCAATATTTTACGATTTCTTTTTAATTATTGTCAGCGATCTGATAATTGGAAGGAGGTATCTTATGTTCAAGTTTTCGCTCTCCTCCACTCTAAACCATCTCTCTGTTCTTCCTGTTCTCCTACCCAACTTCTAGCTATAAAGTCTCAACCTCAAGAGTTCTCTACCTTTGACCTCACAGATGAACCTCTGCCTTGCTGTTTTCAACCTCTAGCTTCTTCTCAACCTCCGGCTTTCCGTCCTCCCCTGCTCCCTCCTTTTCCTCTTTGGCTTAAGAATTTCAATACCTCACTCAATCTTACAGTCTTACCTTCCAAGATATATATATGATTCTTACCAACAACCTATTAACTGAGGAGCACAGGCGAGTTTGGGAACAAGCTAGAACACATGCAGATGAGGTTCATCAAACAAACACAGCACACCTAGTTGGGGCTGAGGTAGTACCAGACCAGGATCCACAATAGGATTACAATACTCCAGAAGGCATTAGCTAGAGATCAGTTCATGACTTGCCTCCTGGCTGGTCTCCTCAAGGCTGCCCTCAAGCCAGTTAATTATGAGACATTCCAGGAGGTCATTCAGGACAAGAATGAAAACTCATCTCAATTCCTAGAGTGCCTTAAAAAGGCCCTCTTACCACATACTAATCTAGACCCTAAAAGTACAGAGGGTACTCCTGATGACCTATTTGTTTTCTCCCAGAGTTACCCCAACATCAGGGCTAAGCTTAAGTGCTTGGAGAGAGGACCTCTGACTCCACAGGCAGAAGTCTCAGTGCTGGCCTTTAAGGTGTACCAGGGGAGAGATGAGAAAGCCTGCAAGCAAAAATACCAAATGCTGGCCAGGGCCATTCGACCTCAGCAACTACCCAGGCTTCCTTGCCTCCTAAGGCACGAGGACCACAAGGTCCCTGTTTCAAATGTGGTAAAGAAGGTTACTGGGCCAGGTTTTGTCCTAACCCCCACAAGCCACCGGGGCCATGTCCAAAATGCTACCAAGAGGGACACTGGGTGTTGACTGCCATTGTTTCTTCTATGATATGGGGATACCACTCCCAAATCATCCTCTGGCCAATATCCTAGGCCTGGCTACAGACAACTGAAGGTGCCCAGGTTCCCTTGACCCAACTACTGCCATCACTAGCAGGGAGCCATGGGTAATTATCATGGTATTGGTGTGGCCCATCTCGTTCTTTGTGGACACCAGAGTCACTTACTCAGTCCTGATAGAGTATTAGAGACCAACCTCTCCTTCTAGTTCCTCTATTGTCGGGCTAGGGGGACAGCCTTGCCAGCCTTGCCAACTCCACCATTCAATTGTATTTTCAGTGGTGTTCCCTTGACTCATTTCTTTTTAGTGATGTCAACCTGTCCAGTTCCCTTACTGGGAAGGGACTCTTTAGCCAAAGTGGGAGCCTCTGTCTCCTTTACTCTACCCATTCACCTGACCCGAAGCTCACCAGTGTCCTCTCTCCTCCTTCCCCTAGCTACCCTACCTACCAGTTGTGACACATCACTTCCTTTGCCAGCCTGTCAAGTCTGGGATGTCCAAAACCCCTTTGTCGCTAGACACCATTCCCCTGTGGTCATTCAGCTACAGGACCCCACCTGGTATGTCACCCAAGCTCAATACCCACTTCCTCTCAAGAGTCTCAGGGGACTTAAGTCTATTATCGCTGACCTTCTAAGAAAAAAACTCATCCCCCTGGCCCTTTACAGGCTACAAGCTCTCCCCCCAAAACCTCTATTCATCTTGCCCTTTGAGCTCATGTGTAGAAGACTCTCCTAATTCCTGGTCTTTCAGCTAAATCTTTGCCTCTCCCTGACCACCTACTTACCCCTTACTCTGTCATCTCTGTTCTCTCCTATGAAACTTTACTGACCATTGTTTACCACGGCCATACACTAACTCTTGTCCATATCCTGTTAACATCAGGGACCAGGTCCTTCTCTCCCCTCCAGACCAAATCACCTCATCTCTTTCTCCTAAATGTCAGGGTCCTTTCAAGGTGATTCTTATGACCCCCACAGCTGCTAAGCTTGAGGGCTTCCCTCACTGGATTCATTTATCTCACCTCAAGCCTTTTACTCACCCCTCTTCAAGATAATGCCCCTCCTACATATCAACTCCAACAGGACCCTGCTCCCTTAAGCTCCAGAAGATGCCAAGATCAACTACCTTGTCTCTGGTTCCAGAGAAATGAGGGCTAGCTACAGCAGCTGTGTTCGACCCTACCAGATTGGATATGCATTTTTCTTCCTCTCCCTCTAGCCTGTTTCTGTCCAAGGCAATCCCTACACATGGAGATTGGAGGTTCAAGAAACCACCATTGATAATAAGCAGTCTCTCCAAATAGGGTCAGAAAGTTGTTCTATGGGAGGCTGTCAGGAGCCGATTGAAATAGCCATCACCCCCACATCTATCCCACCTCCCTTATTTGATAGAATTTTTGTTTGCTTTCTCTTGGACAAACAAAAGATTATTGCAAAAAAATGGCTGGACAGATATGGCGGCTGCCCATACTGGTCTTGCCAAATCCACGCACCAGCACCAAAGCAGCTCCTTCACCTGTACAAAAAGACTCTCTACTTATACATCCGAGACCCATGGGATCCCAGACAGGAAACAGGCGTCGCTGGAAAACTCTATCACCGCTACACACCCGATTTACCATCCATATCCAGAGAAAACACATCCAATTACCCAATCCCTGGCATGGGAGTAGAGAAGGTAATTAAACACTCCTCTAAGGTCAGTGCCTCTCTGACACTCCTCCTCCTAAATAATGCAAATCTGTCATTTAGTCTCCTACTTCAGACTCTGACCTTGGCCTACAAGCTCCTTAATATGACCCAAGTGGGCCATTTTAAAGCTTGCTGGCTGTGTGTCCCACCTGGGACCAACTCCGAACTACCACTGACAGCTTCTCTGGTGACTCTGTCAAGTAACCTTACTTTGTCATTCACTAACTGCCCTGACTTTGATGTTGCCACAACCACCTACCTTTTACATATCACCCTATTTAGCGTGGCAAGCTGTTTCAAGGCATTCGGGACACATTCTGTAGAAATGCCAAGTTCTTTAGACTGTAATGAAACTGTAATCCTTGATACCTCATCTCAACCCCAATGCCCTACTAATAATAATATCTTGATTTTTTTGTGGTACTCAGGTCTACCATTGTCTGCCTACTGGTTGGTCAGGAGTTTGCATGCAGGTGTTCCTCTTCCCCATATGGAAATGGATTCTGCCTTCTTCACACCTCTTCTGCTCATCTTTCTGCTTTTGCTTTTTGCATCCTGCTTTATTAACTTCTCTACATTCCTCCAACAACAAATGCAAAAATTCTCTAACCAAACCATTAATCAGTTACTCTTACAGGATTATCAACCTCTGCCCATAGAACCAGATGACAATGACCTTCCAATTGACCCTGATAGTGGGGACCAGCTGTATCCTGAGAATAACTACACCACTAATCAGCAGGAAGTAGTTTGAAGAGCAAAGATCGCCCCTATGCCCTCCCCACCACCCTCCCCTTCCTAGCTCCTCACTTTTTAATAAAACAAAAAGGGAGAAATGTTGGGATCTGTAAGCAGGCATTTCTATGGTCAGGGACCTGACAAACCAATTATCAGGCATCTGTGAGGACACTTGTGGACCACCTGAAACCACCTGTGCATGCTCTGGGTCATCTTATAAGAGAATTCTGCACCACTTGCTCTCTCTCTCCCCTT
Organism: Psammomys obesus; assembly: GCF_907164565.1. Lineage (NCBI taxonomy): Eukaryota > Metazoa > Chordata > Mammalia > Rodentia > Muridae > Psammomys > Psammomys obesus. The sequence continues at coordinate 31,820,766 of NW_026593286.1, read as the reverse complement.
CCCCTCTCTCCCTCTCCCCCCTATCCTGCCCGAGATGGTCTCTGTGACCCCCTACCTCTTCCCTTAATAAAACCTCCCACATGGAACCAGTCACGTGGTATGATTTGTGAACCTACCGTGTAACTTTGCTACACAATCCTAACACTGAGCCTTCAAACAAGTACGTGGAAGCGATGGCTGAAAGGGCATGGGCTTCATAGAAATGGGACTAATTTCTGATTTTGAAAAAATCAAAACAAAACAAAAAAGAACTCAGGCTCTATGTTTAGTGTGAGGACTCATATTAAGGTCATGCAGGTTTGGTTTTGGAATCCAGATGTGTCTCTCACTAGCCCTGTAACCTTAGTCACTTTACAATTACATGGAGTATGAAAAAAAAAATCAAACCAGAAACCTAGAACATTCATCGAATATTTAACGAATTAGGTTAGGTTAGCTAGATACAGGTTAGTTAACTACTAAGCCTTAGAGTCCTTTGGGTATCTAACCAGAAGTATTATAGCTGGTTCATATGAAGTTCTGTTTTCAGTTTGGATCACTTTGCATCCCTACCTGCCAGCAACACATAAGGGTTGTTTATTTTCATCATAATTTTTTTTTTTTAAATAACAGCCATCCTGATTGAGGTGAGCTGTAATCTCAATGCAGTTTTCATTTGCTTTTCTCTGATGTCTAAGGATGTTGAGTGAAAGACCCCTGCCTCACCCTAAGTTAAACATAGCTAACGCCATTTTGTGGGACACCACTATTTTGTAAAACTCTATAGGCTAGATGGGAAACTGAAAAATTACTAAGAAACCCAGCTGTGTCACCCACTTGGGATATCTGCGGTCAGGCTGCCCCAGTCAAACTAAAAACAGTTTGTGTTAATCACCCTCATGGATATCTGTGAGACTGTTCCAGTTAAGATAAGGGTCCTAAGGAAAACAACAGGTGGCGGGCCAAGTTAAGGGGGTCATCATGACTGTTTCGACCACCCAGTTCCTGGAATCTTGGTGCCCCTGCCAAACTTTGACGCAAATCGTGGTCTCATGTAAATGTACCAATCAGCCCCCTGTAACCATGCTTCTCGCTTCTGTACCCGCGCTTCTGCTCTAAAACCCTATAAAAACCCCAGCTTTCCACCCAGGGAGCACGCAAAGTCCTCCGAGTGACTCTGCTGCCCCGGGTACCCGTGTATCAAAATAAAAGCCTCTTGCTGTTTACATCCAAACGCCTGGACTCGTTGTTCCTTGGGAGGGGGTCTCTCAGACGGAAGATACCCTCCGGGGATCTTTCATTGAGCTGCTTTCACACTTATGGCTATTTATGCTTCATTGTCATAAAAGGAGGGGGAGCTGTGGCAGACTAGAGGACGTGTCCCCGATTTAGAGCACACATGCACATGCTCGCATGAGGAGTCGATTCTCTCCTTCCACCGTCTGGGGCCCAAGCTTGGAACTCAAGGGACCAATCTTGCAACAAGCGCCTTTGCCCCTGAGCCATCTCATTGGGGTCATCTTCTGTGAACTCTCTATCCGTTGTTAGTTATTGGTTGGTCCCTTTGGCTTTTTATTGATGTATAGTTTTTCAGATTTTTCCTATTTCTAGATATTAATCTTCTTTCAGGTAGGTAGTTAGCAAAGATTTTTGTCCAGCCTGTCTCTTTCCTCTATTGTTTCCTTTGTTCTGCAGCAGCACTTTATTTCTTATCTTTTATTCTTTTTTTTTTCAGATAGGGTTTCTCTGTGTGTAGCCCTGGATGTCCTGGAAAGGTAGACTGGCTAGGTAGAATGACACAGATAGAAATTTCTGAAGAGCTAGTAGCTTTGTGGACCAGGCTGGCCTTGAACTCACAGAGATCTGCCTGCCTCTGGGATTAAAGGCGTGTGCCACCACGCCCAGCTGTGCAGCAGCCTTTCAATGTCATGCAACCCCAGGAGTCAATTCTTGGTGTTCTTTCTGAGCCACTGGAAACCTTTTTCAAAAGTTCTTGCCTATGCCTGCATCTTGAAACGTTTCCCCAATGTTTTCCTACAATGTATCAAACCAGAGATAAACATATTAAAGAACAAAGTCAAAGTTGGACACAGGAAAGCAAATATCACATTTTTTTTCTCATTTGTAGGTACTGGAATTCTTTATCAGCACATAAAATCGTTTACACACTCATGACATGAAAGCATAAGGAAGACTAAGGGAAAGGAGGGAACAAATGGGAGAGGGAAAGAGAAGGCTGAAGCTAATGGGCCCAAGGTTGAATACAGGCAAAATGCATGATATACCTGAGTTTGTCATTATGAAGCTTGGCACTATGTACAATGAATATATACCATTTTTTTAATTGAAGTATTATTTATGTAAAGATTTAAAGTCTCCTTTTTTATACCGAGGCTTTCTTTGTCCATTATTTCTAAATTTAGTGTTGTCTGACATTTGATTTTTGTACATAAAAAACCCAACTGTTAGCAAAATATAAAAGCTCAAATGAATGTCAGATGCAGTTAGGTATGCCCTGAAGGCAGCTTGGGTGTGCCTCTGGAAGCTTCCGAGGACAAGAATGCTAAAGAATGGAAAGTCCCTGCCTATTCGAAGGCAAGTTGCTTGGGAGAGGTCTTGTAGTCTGTCTTTGCAAAGTGATGGGGGTAAGGTCAGCTGGGAGGCTTGAGCTGCCACACCTTACAGATGAAATTGTTCCGCCCCTACTGACCTGGTTTAAAACCCCAAAACCACCTTGATGGTGACATGGTTCAGCTTGCCAAGGATGTTGAGGAGGAGTCAGAGAGTTCCTTTACAACAATTGTACCTTTCACAGCTCCCTTTTTGGCTTGGAAGAATGCTCCTGCAAGGAGCTCCGGGTAAAAGTTAGGAATTTTCTCTCTGGGCTTGGAGGAACAACAGAGAGACAAGACACAGGTTAAACAGAATTCAAGGAAAGAGAGCAGAGAGCTAAAGATCCCTCATAGGTTTGGAGGCGCTCAAGAGAAAGGCAGACTAGCTCGGTAGGATGACACAGGTAGAAAGAGGTTTCTAAAGAGCTAGTAGTTTAGTTGTAGAATCAGGCTCGTAAATATTTATTTTTTTGGGTAGTTAAGAAAATAAAGTTACTTCGCTGAGCTAGCAGGTTTTCGCTTCAATTTAACCCTCCCATGTCATTATTGGTACCAATAGTAGAACAATTTAAAAAGCTAAATATTACAATTTGGTCAAGTGGTTTTCGTTGTCTTGGAATTTTTCTTTGCATTTATTTTGTAAATTTATTTTACAGATATATACTTATATCTCTCCACCAAAACATAGGTATAAAGCAAGCACCTTTCTACCCTTTTAGATGCACAACCATAATGTTCCAATGTCCTCAGCCAGAAAAGAGGTCAAAACATGATGTTGACCTCATTATATTCAACTAAAAGACACTTAGAAGTTTTAAAAAAGATTTACTATTTTTTTTTTTATGCATAGGTGTTTTGCCCGTATGTATGAATGTGCCCCATATGCATATCTGGTGCCTGCAGAGGCCAGAAGAGGGCATCAGACAGACCCCTGGAACTGGAGTTATAGATGGTTGCGAGCCACCGTGCGTGCAGGTGCTGGGAACCAAACCTGGACCCTTTGCAATAGCAACAAACGCTCATAACCTCTGAGTCATCTCTCCAGCTCCCTATATGTATTTTTAATATGATTGAATAGTTTTCTTTATTGTTTCTCCAAATTCTACGTGTATATTATTAACCATTTGTGAACGGAGCCAAACCCACTTGGAAAATAAAGATACGAAAACATTATAAAACATAGCGTGAGAGTTAAAAATGCCACTCTTGTGCATCCTGCTAAAATGGAGTATCACGGCTGCCCTTCCAAGCGCGACACTGAGAAAGGCGTTGAAGTGAAAAGGGGCAAGGCTCACAGCTGGAAGAGGATGCAGAAACTGGATGAAGGCAAGTAATCTCAGGGCGCACAACACAAACCACAGCAAAAGACTTGAGGCTCCTGGCAACTTTCAGGGTGTAGGACCGACCGGCGGCACGTCGCCTTCCCCGTCCGACCTCGTGGAAAGGAGCCATCACAGGCTCGAGCAGTCCGGGTACCCTCTCCGGGCAGGTCGGCGCGCCCAGGGCCGGCCGAGCCACGCCCAGGGCCGGCCGAGCCACGCCCACCCTGCTCTCCCAGCGCGTCCCGCCCCTTCCTCCTGCCACTTCCGGGTAACAGCGCGCCTTTGCGCCGCCTATCTCGGCATTCGATTGGCTGCTTCGTCAACCGCTAACCGCCGCGAAATTTAAACCCGAGTTCTGCGCTGGGTGGATCGTAGGCGGTTCCCGCAGCTGAGAAGGGACGCTAAGTCGGCGTGGCTGCGACCCTTCTCGGCCGGTCCTCCCGGTGCCTCAGCCCTCCCGTCAGCGCGGCGGCTGGTGGGGCCTGGACGCGGAGCCCGCTTCGGATCCGGGCGGTGACCTCTGGTCGGCTCTGGAGAGGGAGGGGTGGAGCCAGCCGCTTTCAGGTCAGTGCCCGGAGGGAAAGAGTGCCCAGGTCCCTGTGACCGAGCTAGATCGGGTCTGTGAAGGCTGCGTGCACATACATCAGGATGCTGTCTCCAGGGCTCGGGGCTCTCTGCCCAGCTTGTTTAGAACAGAGAACTAAGAGCTTGGCTTGCACCTGGAACGATCTCTCGACGAGGGATCTAATTTAGGAGAGTTTTCCGTGGGATTTTAATAGGTCAGAGGCTGGCTGGTCGAGAGTGCGGACGAGATAGCCCAACCTCATTCTAGACGCTGCACATCCATCAGCTCAGTACCTATGAGGGACTCAGTCCTTATTTCTGTAACTTATCATACTGGGAAATTGAGACTTAGAGATGTTAAAAATCACACAGATAAGATGTTCGAGCCGGGACACCAACACGCTACGAAACATTCCCAGTAAGGTTTTGGTGTCTCTACAAGTAACTCACTCCGGTACCATACTCCAAGCGACCTGGTCCTGGCTTCTGTTAATGCTACTTGGTGAAGTCATTAATATAGGAGGTGGACTGGGCCTTTAAGGAATATTCTAGTTTCTAGCACAAGCATTTGGACGTCACTTATTAAATAAGGGACTATGACAGAATCAGCTTATTGGAAAAGAAAAATCAGCTGAAATTTATTTATTTTTGACTGGAATGTTTGAAAGATTTTTTTTTTTTTTAAGATTTATTTATTATTTATACAGTACTCTGCCTGCAGGCCAGAAGAGGGCACCAGATCTCATTATAGATGGTCGTGAGCCATCATGTGTTTTCTGGTAATTGAACTCAGGACCTTTGGAAAAGCAGCCAGTGTTCTTAAAACCTCTGAGCCATCTCTCCAGCTCCAGACTTAATTTTTTATATTCGGTTCCCTTTGAAGTGTGTGAGAGGTTACAGCTTATTGCTATGTGTTTTTATAGTCTATTGTCTATAAAATAGTAATCATTTTGGTTTTATATTTTCTGGTATGGGATCATTTATTGCCTGTGTTCTCTTGGACAGAGTTACCCACTGTAGGTTGGAATTTTTCTTCTAGTACTTTCGATAGGGCTGGATATTACTTAAATTTGGTTTTGTCATGAATGCCTTATTTTCTCCATCTATGGTGATTGAAAGTTTTTATGGGTATAGCAGTCTCAGCTGGTATTTGTGGTCTCTTAGAATCTGCACCACATCTGTCCAGCCTCTTCCAGCTTTTAGAGTTTTCAGTGAGAAGTCAGGTGTAATTCTAATACGGCTCCCTCTATGTTACTTGGTCTTTTTCCCTTGCAGCTTTTAATGTTTTTTCTTTGCTGTGTATTTTTAGTGTTTTTATTATTATGTGCTGAGGGGAATTTCTCTTTTGGTCCAGTCTATTTGGTGTTCTGTATGCTAAGCATCTCCTACTTTAGATTTTCTTCTATGCTTTTCATGAAAACATTTTCAGTGCCTTTGACCTGTGTTGTTTCCCTCCTTCTCCTCCTTCGTCTATTCCTATTATTCTTAAATTTGGTCTTTGCATAATGTTCCAGATTTACTGGATGTTTTATACCAGGAGTTTTTTCAAGAGTTCACGTTTTCTTTGACTGAGGTATACATTTCTTCTGTTGTGTCTTCAGTGCCAGAGACTCTGTCTTCCATCTATTTATTCTATTTGTGGGTGAGGTGTACTTCTGTGGTTCCTGTTCAAGTTCCTAAAATTTTAGTTTCCAGATTTCCCTCAGTTTGAGTTTTCTTTGTTAATTCTATTTCCACTTTCAGGTCTTGGATGATTTTATTTATTTCCTTCCACTGTTTGTGTTTTCATAGATTTCTTTAAAGCATTTATTCATTTTTTTTCTTTAAGAACCTCTATTATATCCCTAAAGGCTGTTTTAAGGTCTTTTTCTTGGGCTTTGGCTATGTTGGAATACTCAGGATGGTCTGTGGTACGGTTGCTAGATTCTGGTGGAGTCTTATCGTCCTGGCTGTTGATTGTGTTTTTACACTGGCGTGTAGCCCTCTGGGATTGAGAAGATTGTGATTCTAGGTGCAGATGACTGGTCTTGTCTTTGTTGTTTTGTTCCTTGGTTTCTGTTTAGTCTCTGGTTCTGAGGAGTGTGGTGGCTGTGTGTTTCCTGGTGTCCTGCTAGGTGTGGTCACTGGCGCTTTCAGGTGAAATGTGCTTCTGGGTATTGGGAGCTAACACTTAGGAATGAAGATGCACTGTGGGGTGGCATAGGGGCTCCACAGGAGGGAGGAAAGTAGAGTGTCTCACCAGCATCTGTTTATTCCCCTGGGACTTGTGGGCAGAGAAAGAAGAGGCCACAGCAGAGGGTCTGCTACAGAGCTGTGGAGGAGACTGGGGTATTGGTCTGAGAGGATGGAGGGAAAGGTGAAGGGGTGCAGTTGGCCGACTTTCTTTTCTGGTCACTGGCTTGTGGGTTCCCAGAGAGTGCCTGCTGGAGCTGGGGCATGGGATAATGCAGTGTGTTGGAGGGAGGGAGGTCAGATGGAAAACATGTGGGAGCCACTGGAGATGAGGGAGTCTGCAGCAGGTGATCTGCTGGGGATGAGGCTGGGGGGGTTGGATTTGGAGGAGCAGGAGGAGAGGTGAACATCTGCAGTCAGCCCTCCTGCTTCCCTGTGTTTTTATATTTTCTTTTGGGCAAAACTTTAGAAGAATTGAGCTTTAATGTTGAAATGTACCTAGTGAACTTCTTCCCTGTTGCAGAAATTCCTCCATCTTCTCAATTATTTGCTTGACAGCTTCCAACATCTGCTCACTGCTTTTGATCATGACATTGGGCAGATTTTTTTTTTCTACTGAAAAGTTCTTCCATTTGTCCATATTCATTTCTATCAGAGGTGATGCTTTGTGCCAGGCGCTAAGAGGCAGTAAGAGTTCAGCAGAAAACAAATTTGAAAGAAATCTGGCTCCCACTGAATTTACATTTCAGTAGGAGAAAGACAATGAATTAGTTTGAACTTGGAAGGCTCACTTAAAAATTTATGTTTTAGTAGGAGAAGACTGTGAATTAGTTTGAACTTGGAAGGCTCATTAAGAGAGTGACATTTGAGCTAAGACTTTGCAGCAGCCTTGTGCTATTCTCTGCTCCTCCCCTTGAAGATGCTTGTGATGGTATTAGGGATACCTTAATAAATGAGAATCTCATCATTGGATCCTTAAATCTGTAGGCTCTTCATAGATTGAGAATTACACACACCTCACTAGGTAATTTTCTAGCCAACTATAGGACCAATTACAGGATGTGAAGAATTGAGGGGAATTAGAGTGAGGAAGATAAGGATGATGGGAATCTAGGGATTCTTGTGGACATGAAGAGACTAGTGAGACAGTTCTTTGGACTCAAAGCAAGTAGTAGTGGAGCCGCTGAGTGTTGGGGGGCGGTGCAACTGACAGGTTTCTCTAGGTATATGCAGATATGGAGGGATGTAGGTTTGGGAGATTGGTCCCATTCGAGCCCAGAGTGCAGCATCATCACCTGCATCTCGTGGAGCATTTTCTGATCTGTTCTCTCTGCTCAGATAGCATTAAACAGTTCTCTAATATTTTATGTGTTAAAGTCATTGTTCTTGTCATATTGTCTAATTATTTATCTTCCAGTTTCCATTACAGTGTAAACCTAGTAGACCATAAATCTAGTAGACATACGTAAGCTTCTAATTTCTTATCTTTCCAGCCCCTTTCTGCTCCTTGAACTAGTCATTTCTTTTGTGCTTCTGTTAAGCCCCACTTATCTGTCTAAGGTTATACTTTTGCATAGAAGCAGAACAGTGTCTATCTCACACTGGATTATTTCACTTTTGATAGCAGGGACCCTATCCTGTCACCTATCTGCCCCTAGTCCATTGTGTCTGCCAAGCATATAGATATAATATAGGTCTGAATGGAACAACAACAAAGTATTTACCTTTTTGGAATTCAGTAATTCTCCCGAGTCTATATACAGTGTGTGTGTATATATATATATATATATATATATATATATATATATATATATTTTTTTTTTTTTTTCATATATATATATTTCCTATTTTCATATTTTATGCAAAGGACTTTGCAAATACTTATGTATACAGTGTATTATAAGTCATGGTGGTTGCTGGAGAGATGGCTCAGTGATTAAGAGCACTGACTGCTCTTCCAGAGGTCCTGAGTTCAGTTCCCAGCAACCACATGGTGGCTCACAACCATCTATAATGAGATCTGGTGCCCTCTTCTGGCCTGCAGGTGTACATGGCAGACAGAACAATGTATACATAATAACTAAATAAATCTTAAAAAAAAGAAAAGTGAAATTAAGTCATAGTGATTTCGCTTTAGAATGTGTCAGTTACCAGTTTTTACTTTACTCGTATTCATCAATACTGCAGTCCCCCTCCCCCGGATTCTTCTTTTTCTTTAGAGATGGAGTACCCATTGATGGAAGTCGACTCTGCTACCTCTGGAATTAAGAGACGGGTGAAGAACAGAATTTCAAAGACAAAGTTGAATGTTTCTCTTGCTTCAAAAATCAAAACAAAAATATTAAGTAAGTACCATTCAATTGAAACTTTACTCACCTTTTACCTTTCTGAAGAACTGTTTTATTTTAACAAATACAGAAAACTACTAAAATGACTTCTTTGTTGGCTGGTACTTTTTCTGTTTGATTTATTCTATGGCTTTCAGCTCTCCTGAGTGGTTTTGCTACTTTACCCTTGGTGATAGCAGAATTGTAAGCATTGCGGCTGGCCTGTCCTCAGCTAAGCTCCCTGGCCTGTCCTCAGCTAAGCATGCAAATACAATAGCAATATGGCTTCTTTAGAAAAGAGCCAAATAGAGTGAGAGAGTTGATCTGCATTCTGAGGTGGTCAGGTGATGAATAATGTAGAAGCGCTTGGTCATGATCAGGTACGGTAGTACATGGTTTCATATCGGCCAGAGCCTACCAAGAAAGCACTAGGTAGTTTGGAAATGAGGTTTTATGAATCTTAGCAATAAGATGTTAGGAAGGCAAACATACAAACAAATAAACAAATCCTCAAAGCCCACAGAGGTGGGAAGCCCAGGGTAAACTTACTGCTCCCACAAATTATCTCAGTGTTGTACTCATTGGCTACATTACGGAATGTTTTCCATGGTGACATTTCTGCTGATGTCACACCTATTACTTAGGACAAAGCCAAGACACCTAGAAGCATCTTTAAATTATGACAGCTCCTCCCAGGATCTATAGGTTAGTCTTGTGGATTAGCCATCCTCCCACAGTGACCATTTCCTGTTCATTTGTGAAGACCTTTGAAAAACAGCAGGAAAATGTTGTTTTGTTTTGTTTTTTAGCTTTTGGAAATCCTAACTGGTTGTGATCTATTCTGTTTCTATTGAGTATGCCATGGAAAGCCAAGAGAAACCACTTTGTGCCAAAGATAAACTCCTGTTAGGGATTTAAAAAAAAAGTTTTTTTTTTTTCATTTTTCTCTGAATACCTAAAAAGGTTATACTTAACAAAACTTATTTTAGTGAGATGTGTTAGCACATGCCTATAATTTTGTCACTCAAGAGATCAAGGCAGAAGGAGTACATTAGCCAGATCCTGTCTCAGACACACAGACACACACACACACACACGCACACACAGGCACACACACACACACACACGCACACACGCACACACACATAAAACTGGAGTAGGTAGGTTATTGGCATGTAGTAGAATCTAAACCAAATTATGAAACTATAATTAAGATTTAATCATACTAAAGAAACATAATACTTTTAAGGTGAATTTAATCATTACATTCTCACTGAAATTTCTTTGCTACTATTTCAGTATTGATTTAAGACGTGTTGACATAGTTCTTTTCAATAAAAGCGATCAAGTTTAGACCGCAGTTGATTACTTAAAAAGGTATAATCTTTTGGGTAGAGGTGAAGATCCCACAGGTCCTGGATGATCAGTTTTTTTATTTGAGGTTTAAGAAGTGGTATTTGGGAGCATAGACAATTTTATTGAGTTGTGGAGCCACAGAAACCTCCACAAACATTTCAGATTGGCTGCCCTTGCTCCTGTGAGTCTCCAAGAGACTGAGAGCTGCCAGGTCAGCTGCCTACCCTGCTTCCAGTGAAGGTGGGAAGGTGACAGCATTCCAGTTCACCTTGTGAGAGTTCTGTCTGTGTGCCTCTCAGCTTTTCATCTTCTCTTGCTGTTATTTCTTCAGCTTCAAACTCTAGGTACTTTTTGTTTTCTCTAAAAGTATACTTGTATTGCCATTCTTTTCCAACATTCATTTCATATCTATAAGCTTAACTATTTTTCTGAAATAATTTTACTAAGGAATGTGAGATTTTATTAAATATGATATAAGTTCAGTGTTAACTTTTTAAAAATATCTTTGCAGACAATTCTTCTATTTTCAAGATCTCTCTAAAGCACAACAACAGAGCATTAGCTCAGGCTCTAAGTAGAGAGAAAGAGAATTCTCGACGAATTACTACTGAAAAGATGCTATTACAGAAAGAAGTAGAGAAACTGAATTTTGAGAATACCTTTCTTCGCCTAAAGCTAAATAACTTGGTATGGAAATTAATTTGTTTTGGACTCTACATTAGTTACATTACTAAAGAAACTCTAAAAATGTTTTCAAAATTCCAGTTGTTGAAGAGAATTATTGAAAGACAGTATGTCATGGAAGTGCCTATGCTAAAGGATAGACAACTCTTGGTAATAGAAAAGACATCTTTTTTTTATTTTTTAGTATGTATTTATTATTTATACAGTGTTCTGCCTGTACACCAGAAGAGGGCACCAGATCCCACTGTAGATGGTTGTGAGCCACCATGTGGATGCTGGGGATTAAACTCAGGACCTTTGGAATAGCAGACAGTGCTCTTAATCTTTGAGCCATCTAAGCAGCTCTAGAAAAGACATCTTAAGTCTTATCCTAAAAGCATGCTGTTTGCTCTACAAAAAAGCATAATACCATGATTAACATTTGATTGCCAAACTTAGCATTTTTATACATTTTTAAATGGTGAGCATAGTTACTGTAAGAATTGAAGAAGTTCCCACAATATTTCTGTTTTCCTTTAATCATGTATTTCATTGGCTGCAAGCCAAATAGAATAGAGGTAGTCCTTTTTTCTTTCCAGCCTCCAACTACAGACAGGGCAATGAAAGCTAGCGTTTATCCAAGTCGTAACTGTAGTTTCAGGTCTAAAATGAGTAAAAATTAGTTTAAAATGGAAAAATGTCCTGTAATACTTTGATGATTAAATTCATATTTCTGACCAACTTTGTTTATTTTCTATGTGATATATGATTATGAGAAAATAGGAAAATATAAGAAAATTTATAACTGATGTCATAAACATATATATTTGTGTGTGCATAGATATTTTGACTCTTCATTACAGTAGCTTTTGAGCTTAATATAATCTCAGTTGAAAAACAATCAGCAGGCATGATTTCATGTCTAATCCCAGTAGTTCGGAAGCTGAGGCAGGAGGCTTGCCATGAATTCAAAGCCAGTCTCCACTGTGTAAATAGTTTTAGACTATCCTGGGTTATGATGTGATACCTTATCTCAAAAAGTAAGAATAAAATAAAAAAACCTTTAAAATTTGGGTCCCACTGATGTTATCCACAAATGTATGTTATCATTATAGCAAACTCCAAATCTTAATTAAAAGATGTTTCTATTTTATATACACAGAATAAGAAGCTTATAGAAATAGAATCAGTTGTGAATGATAATTTGATAACTGCAATTGAAATGAGCAGTCTTTCTAAGGTAAGTGAAAGACTATTATACACCAGTCTCTAAGATCAACTCTAGGTAATTTAAAATAACAACATAAAATAAATGGCAGATATACATGAGAACTGGTGTAGGAGGTGACTTGGAGAAGTGAAAGAAACAATTTGGTGAGCAATGGGAGAGAGGATGTCAAAATATGTAGTAACTCTGGAGACTAGCCCCAGGAGCACTTGTTAGGCTTATTGTGAATTTCGAGGTACAAAGCCTTGCCGTTGGCCCTTTAAAAAAATGTTATGTCAAAGTGCTCTCCCCAGAGGGCTTTGTTTCCCTTTGGAGACCTCAAAGGCACTGAAATGAGCTTCTGGAGTAAACAGTGAGAGTGGAGAGTGGGTAGGGACAGAAGTAAGAGGATGAAGGTGTAGCTTGGACTTTTGCTGTCCACAGTCTTGGATTTGTCATCCAGCAGACAAGCTCTGAATCTTCTCTCACAGTTCCTTCTCCCTGGAGTTGTTCCTGAAGCGAGGATGAAGTCTCAGGCCTACTTCTGTCTTTTGCGTCATTCTTTTAGAAATTTTCTTTGTTATTTAGTAGGTTGGGGTGGGTATGTACCTGCTGTGACGGGAGATTAGGGGTCAATTCTCAGGCGTTGGTTGGTTCTCTCGCCATCTTGTGGGAGGGTCTGTGATTGAACTCAGGTCATCAGACCTATGTGTAAAAAGTACCTGCAGAATCATTTTGCAAACCCAAAATAAATCCTTTTATTTTTCTTTTAAATTTTGTTGTACATGTGGAGGTCAAAAAAACCTGTGAGTTGATTCTCTCCTTCTACCTTAACGTGGATTCCAAGGGTTGCACTTTTTGATAAGTACCTTTATGCTGCAATGGCTTAGGGACTGACCTAACTAAAACAACTGGGAATAAAGAAACGGACACACAAACAGAGAAGCTGGGATCAGATGGGCCATGCACACTGGTGAAGATCAACCACCAGCAACCACCAGCTCAGGATGTTTATTATGAACAGCATGAGGGAGAGGGAGGTTAGCGAATCTGGGTAGCAGTCTCTGTAGGGAAGCAGACTCAGACTGCAGTCATCCCAGGCAGTTGGTACTCTGCACACACTGGCTTTAGCTAATAGCCAGCTGTTCATCAACATTCACCCTTGAGTCAGGGGAAAGTTTTGACGTTCTTCTGAGCCTGGCCCAAGGAAGGCCTCACCTGGGCTGAGCCGTTGTCCCTCGTGTCAGTAATACACATTCTCTCGGGACTTGGTCCACCTTACTCATTGATCCATCGTCTATCGTTAGCTGCAGGGGTTGTTTTTATGTTGCTGTGATGTTAGTGGTGAGTACTCTCTCATAAATCATTACTTTTTTCCTCTTCTGGACTATTTTGCCTCAGTCTGCAAAAGCTTATTTTAACTCATCTTAAAAACACCAACGAAAACCACATTCTACTTCTCAGCTGCTGTCTCAGTTGTACTTTTGAGCGACTTGTTCCCACAGTCTCTCTTGAACCACACTTCTAGACATCAGTATCACTCTGGCTTTTCAGAAAGTCACCGGTGCTGCCAAGAGTTACAAGATCCCAGGGGCAGCTGTGGGTCCTGAAGCTGATCTTAGGACTTTCAGGATACTACAGACTCAAAAATCTTTCCACCTTCCTGCCTGTTCTTTCAGCCCGTTTTCTGATTTCCTTCCCAACTGCTAAGTTTTCAGAGTGCCCAAGACTCAGTTCTTAAATTTCTCTTTTCTATCTATACTCATTCTTGCTAGGTAGTTTTACCAGTCTTTGTTTTAATTACTAACATGTACTGGTAATTCCCAAATGTGTGTTTCTATGCTACATAACACATGTGTAGAAGACATGAACACATTATATATTGTTATAACTATCTTGTGTGTGTGTAAACATATATACATACATGTATACATATATATTTGTATATCTTTGTATTTCAATTTATAGAAAGTTTATAAGGAGTGATATATCAGGAGTGATTATCATTGGAAAATGGGATGAGGGATGAGCTGTTTTAATCTTACATACTATATTTATTCAACTATTAAAGGCTAACGGAAAGGCTGGGTAGTTCTGTGGTAAAATAGTTAGCTGGTGTGCAGAGGGTCCCAAGGTAATCCCTAGCAACACATACACAGGGCAAGAACTGTTTTGTTCAGTTTCTTCTGGTGTCCTCATATAATTTGCTATTTCAATGACAAGTGTGATATGATAGATTATCACTTACCATTTTCTTTGTTTATTCAAAAATAGTTCCATCAAAGTTCTTTTCTTCTGTCAGCTAGCAAGAGGAAAAGGATCAGTAAGCAATGCAAGTCTGTGCATCTTCCATTTGCAAGGTAAGTGTTTAAAACTTGGTTTAATTAAATTCCAGTATATCCTTTAATGAGATTTTGTTTGAAATATTATATATATATTAAGGGCAGGTTTTTTACAAGTGAACAGCATTATATGAACATACCCAGAAGACCCTAAAGACAAAAGAAAATGCTAATGATTGAAAAATACTTTTAACAAATCTGACTTTTGCTCAGCATTATGTTTGTAGAGTCATGTATATTGTAGCTGTAAGTCATCCTCATTGCTCTGTGGTTTTCCACTGCATCGTCATTCTGCTGTTCTGTTGTTTTTCCAGTTTTGATTTGTTACAAATAAGGCTGCCACATATAGATCCATAGATATCTCCTGCTTGGTGAATGAATCCACATTCTGTTTGGTACATACTAGTACCTACCTACTCAGGAGCAGAATTATTGGAGCCGTGTTGGCTTTAGGAGAGACTACCAAATAGCTTCTGGAGTATGGTCCTAGCAGCAGTGTGTGAGCATTCCTGTCCTTCCTGTCCTATATCCTCAATGTGTTGTGGTGTAAAGTTCAAGTTTTTATTTTTAATTTTCTGATGACAAATGAAGCTAAACATTTGTTCATATGTGTCCTTTGAGTTGTATTTATTTATTTTTTACTCTGTGTAGAACAAGTATTTTCTCTCTGGCGTGCGTATTTTCTTTTTTCATCTCCTTGGGATATTTAGATGAACAGTTCTTTGTAAAGCCTAGTGTGTGTGTGTGTGCATGTACATGTGAGTGTGTGTGTGTGTTCCCTCCCAGTGTTCTGATTAATACTTTCTGTGATCCTTTATTGATCTTTACTGTTTACAAGGTTGTTGTGGTGTTTCTTACGAAAATTATACTATCTTCCCTCTTGCATTTTTTCATTTTTGAAAATTATTTTTTTATTATTATGTGCATCATGGGGATGGAAAGGCACTTGCTTGTGCCTTGGTGTCTGTGTGGAGGCCAGAGGACAACTACGTGGAGCGAGTTCTCTCCTTTGATCTTGACATGGGTCCCAGGGATTGCAGTCAGGGCTCCAGCCTGGTCCAGTAGTAGCTTTGCCTTCTCACCCCTGTCACCAGCAACCCTCTCCCATCTAGATCCTCAGTCTACCTAGAATTTTGAGTATGACGTGAGGAAGGGCCGTAACTGTTATTGTTTTGTTCTTTTAGTGCGGAAATCCCATTGGCTTTGCACCATTTATAGCAAACGCTAACTTAATGACTATTTCATCTGTATGATAACAAGCTGACTGGATGGAGGCTATTTCTGAACTCATTGTCAGGGGTTGGTCTGGTGCTATGTATTCTAATGCAAATCACTGGCTCCTAAGATCTAGTTGCTGCCCAGACAACATACACCAAATGGCATTGTGTGCGTGACTCTGTGTGATTTTGCTGGCTAATCTCCTCTGGCTTGTTAAATAAAGAAGCTAGCAGAGTATAGGGGCAGAAGAGGAGTAGGCAGGTTCTAGGTTCCCTGGCCTGGGTTCTCAGAGGGACCACAGAGGCGGGAGGAGGGAGAGAGGAAGCCAGAAGAGAAGCAAGTCACCATGGGACAGAATGGCCATAAGCACGTGGCCATTGAGGGCTGGCCTGATGGAACAGAAGCTTCCAAACAGAACATATGACAAGCAGCATTGGGGTATCTGAGAAATAACAAAATAGGTTAGAGGGTTTATATCTGCCCAGTTATGGTGCTTTAAAGCTTATTTAAATCTAAAAGGTCTCTGTCTCAATTATTTGGGAGCTAGCTGGGATAGAGAGTCTAACATTTGTTTCAACAACAATTGTTGTTTTATGTGGGCCTTGTCACTACCATGCTGTCCAAATTAATAGTCTTCACATAAACTTTGTTTCAGTTTCAGTTTTTTACCTTATTCATTCCTTCATTTTTCAGTAATAGTATGGCTCTTCTTGGTCTTTGCATTTCAGAAATAACTTACCGATTTGCATGCTTCCCCACCCCTCCACCCGCTCCACACACAAAAGGAGAGTTGGAAATTTGACTGGGAATATGTTCAGTTTGAGGAAAATGAACCTTTTAATGTAATTGTTTCATCTTTAAGCACACTATCCCTTTTTCTACTTAGCTATTATGTATTTTCTTCTGTTTTGTAGGGTTTTTTTTTTTATATATAAACTTATTCCATAGCCTACTTGCTTGATATTTTAATGTTATGCTGAATAAATTTCTTTGTTTTGTTTTGATTGTTTGAGCCAGGATCTCATGTAGCTGAGACTGGTCTTGAATTCCTGTTTCTCCTGCCTCCACTGCTGGAATGCTGGGATTACAGGCATGTACCCGGGTACTCAGTGCTCAGTTTTAAGTTATGTTTTCTTCTTGATGTTAGTTTAAAAAAATAATTTTCAGATATGGGCCTTGTTTCCAATGAACTTGTTAATTCTAACAGTTTGTTGGGGCTGTCTCTTTGAATTTTCTATGAATATATTTTCGTTATTTATAAATATCTTTTTCTTTTCCCTCTGCAAGCCACTATCTTTTCCTTTTTCTTACTTTATTGCAGTAGGTCCTTGTTCAAAGTTGGATAGAGTAGTGACAGCAGGCATTCTTACTGTGCTTACATTGTTAGGTATGATGTAAGCACTTGGATTTTCTAGATCTTGTCAGATTAATAAAGTTCCAGGCTGAGGCAAAATATCACAAGGTCAAGGCAAACTAAAAGCCTGAGAGAAGTTATCTAAGCCCACAGCTGTTTTTTTGTTTGTTTGTTTGTTTTCATTCATTCATTCTTACTATGTATGGTGTGTGTGTGTGTGTGTGTGTGTGTGTGTGTGTGTGTGTGTGTGTG